>NW_026558657.1:0-139062 GCF_026930045.1 Uloborus diversus | reverse complement strand
AGTCAGTCAGTCAGTCAGTCAGTCAGTCAGTCAGTCAGTCGGTCAGTCCTGTGCAGTCAGTTAGTCACTAAAGCAGTCAGTCAGTCTCAGTCAGTCAGTCAGTCAGTCAGTCCAGTCCAGTCTCAGTCAGTCAGTCAGTCCAGTCCAGTCTCAGTCAGTCAGTCAGTCTCGGTCAGTCAGTCAGTCAGTCATTCAGTCAGTCAGTCAGTCAGGCAGTCAGTCAGTCGGTCAGCCTTATTCAGTCAGTCTGTCAGTCAGTCAGTCAGTCAGCCTTATTCAGTCAGTCTGTCAGTCATCCTTATTCAGTCAGTCTGTCAGTCAGTCATTTGGTCAGTCCTGTCCAGTCAGTTAGACAGTCAAGCAGTCAGTCAGGTAGTCAAGCAGTCAGTCAGTCAGTGTCAGTCAGTCATTTAGTCATTCAGTCAGTCAGTGAAATAGCCAGTCAGAGAGTCAAGCAGTCAGTCAGTCAGTCTCAGTCAGTCAGTCAGTCAGTCAGTCAGTCAGTCAGTCAGTCAGTCAGTCTCGGTCAGTCAGGCAGTTAGTCAGTCAGTCTCGGTCAGTCAGTGAGTCAGTCAGTCAGTGAGTCAGTCTGTCAGTCAGGCAGTATCAGTCAGGCAGTAAGACTCCGCTCGACAGAACTCCGATAGCCTAATGGCTAGACCGCTGGTCTTCCAAGCGAGTGGCCTGGGTTCGAGTCCCAGCCGGAGCGAATATCTTCAATGTATATATTTCTTTTCTAATTTGAAAATTCTTTTTTTTTTCAATTTCTTTCCTTTGCAATTATTGATTATTTATGTAGGGAAGAAAATTCTGAGTCAGTTTAATTTTTCGACACGAAGATTTCAAAGTGTTTAAATAAACAATTACCAAGGTGCATTTTTTGTTTTTATTATATTTAAAACTCCCACCGACAGAGCTCCCATAGACTAATGGCTAGAGTGTTAGGCTTCCAAGCGAGTGGCCCTGGGTTCGAGTCCCAGCCTGAACGAAAAATCTTCAATGTATACTTTTAGTTTCTAATTTGAAATTTCTTCTTCTTTTTTTTTTTTTAATTTTTCTCTTTTGCGAATATTGATTATTTATGTAGGGAGAAAAATTCTGAGTCAGTTTAATTATTCGACATGTAAATTTCAAAAGTGTTTGAATCAATAATTACCAAGGTGCATTTTTTGTTTTTATTATATTTAAGACTTCCATCGACAGAGCTCCGATAGCCTAATGGCTAGACCGTTGGGTTCCAAGCGCGTGGTACTGGGTTCGAGTCCCGGCCGGAAAGAAAATCTTCCATGTATAATATTTCACATCTAATTTGAAGATTCTTTTTTTTTTCAATTTCTTTCTTTTGCAAATATGGATTATTTATGTACGGAAGAAAATTCTGAGCCAGTTTAATCATTCGACCTTTAGATTTCAAAGATTTTAGATCAATAATTACTAAAGTGCATTTTTTGTTTTTATTATAATTAAGACACCGATCAACAGAGATCCGATAGTATATTGGCGAGAGCGTTGGGCTTCCATGAGTGTCGCCCTGGGTTCAAATCCCAGCCGGAAAGGAAATCTTAACTGCAAATATTTTTTTTCTAATTTTATAATTCTTTTTTTTTTTATTTTTCCCTTTTGCGAAGTCAGTCAGTCAGTCTGACAGTCAATCAGTCAAGCACTCAGTCATTCAGTCTCAGTCAGTCAGTCCAGTCAGTCAGTCACTCAGTCAGTCAGTTAGTCCTTCAGCCAGTCAGTCAAGCAGTCAGTCATTTAGTCTCAGTCAGTCAGTCATTCAGTCAGTCAGTCAGTCAGGCAGTCAGTCAGTCAGTCAGTCGGTCAGTCCTGTGCAGTCAGTTAGTCACTAAAGCAGTCAGTCAGTCAGTCAGTCAGTCTCGGTCAGTCAGTCAGTCAGTCATTCAGTCAGTCAGTCAGTCAGGCAGTCAGTCAGTCGGTCAGCCTTATTCAGTCAGTCTGTCAGTCAGTCAGTCAGTCAGCCTTATTCAGTCAGTCTGTCAGTCATCCTTATTCAGTCAGTCTGTCAGTCAGTCAGTCGGTCAGTCCTGTCCAGTCAGTTAGTCAGTCAAGCAGTCAGTCAGGTAGTCAAGCAGTCAGTCAGTCAGTGTCAGTCAGTCATTTTAGTCATTCAGTCAGTCAGTGAAATAGCCAGTCAGAGAGTCAAGCAGTCAGTCAGTCAGTCTCAGTTAGTCAGTTAGTCAGTCAGTCAGTCAGTCAGTCAGTCAGTCCAGTCTCAGTCAGTCAGGCAGTTAGTCAGTCAGTCTCGGTCAGTCAGTGAGTCAGTCAGTCAGTATCAGTCAGTCAGTAAGACTCCGCTCGACAGAACTCCGATAGCCTAATGGCTAGACCGCTGGTCTTCCAAGCGAGTGGCCTGGGTTCGAGTCCCAGCCGGAGCGAATATCTTCAATGTATATATTTCTTTTCTAATTTCGAAAATTCTTTTTTTTTTTTCAATTTCTTTCCTTTGCAATTATTGATTATTTATGTAGGGAAGAAAATTCTGAGCCAGTTTAATTTTTCGACACGAAGATTTCAAAGTGTTTAAATAAACAATTACCAAGGTGCATTTTTTGTTTTTATTATATTTAAAACTCCCACCGACAGAGCTCCCCATAGACTAATGGCTAGAGTGTTAGGCTTCCAAGCGAGTGGCCCTGGGTTCGAGTCCCAGCCTGATCGAAAATCTTCAATGTATACTTTTAGTTTCTGATTTGAAATTTCTTCTTCTTTTTTTTTAACTTTTCTCTTTTGCGAATATTGATTATTTATGTAGGGAGAAAAATTCTGAGTCAGTTTAATTATTCGACCTGTAAATTTCAAAGTGTTTGAATCAATAATTACCAAGGTGCATTTTTTGTTTTTATTATATTTAAGACTTCCATCGACAGAGCTCCGATAGCCTAATAGCTAGACCGTTGGGTTCCTAGCGCGTGGTACTGGGTTCGAGTCCCGGCCGGAAAGGAAATCTTAAATGCAAATATTTTTTTTCTAATTTTATAATTCTTTTTTTTTTATTTTTCCCTTTTGCGAAGTCAGTCAGTCAGTCTGACAGTCAATCAGTCAAGCACTCAGTCATTCAGTCTCAGTCAGTCAGTCCAGTCAGTCAGTCACTCAGTCAGTCAGTTAGTCCTTCAGCCAGTCAGTCAAGCAGTCAGTCATTTAGTCTCAGTCAGTCAGTCATTCAGTTAGTCAGTCATTCAGTCAGTCAGTCAGTCAGGCAGTCAGTCAGTCAGTCAGTCGGTCAGTCCTGTGCAGTCAGTTAGTCACTAAAGCAGTCAGTCAGTCTCAGTCAGTCAGTCAGTCAGTCAGTCCAGTCCAGTCTCAGTCAGTCAGTCAGTCTCGGTCAGTCAGTTAGTCAGTCATTCAGTCAGTCAATCAGTCAGGCAGTCAGTCAGTCGGTCAGCTTATTCAGTCAGTCTGTCAGTCAGTCAGTCAGTCAGCCTTATTCAGTCAGTCTGTCAGTCATCCTTATTCAGTCAGTCTGTCAGTCAGTCAGTCGGTCAGTCCTGTCCAGTCAGTTAGTCAGTCGAGCAGTCAGTCAGGTAGTCAAGCAGTCAGTCAGTCAGTGTCAGTCAGTCATTTAGTCATTCAGTCAGTCAGTGAAATAGCCAGTCAGAGAGTCAAGCAGTCAGTCAGTCAGTCTCAGTCAGTCAGTTAGTCAGTCAGTCAGTCAGTCAGTCAGTCAGTCCAGTCTCAGTCAGTCAGGCAGTTAGTCAGTCAGTCTCGGTCAGTCAGTCTCGGTCAGTCAGTGAGTCAGTCAGTCAGTATCAGTCAGTCAGTGAGTCAGTCTGTCAGTCAGGCAGTATCAGTCAGGCAGTAAGACTCCGCTCGACAGAACTCCGATAGCCTAATGGCTAGACCGCTGGTCTTCCAAGCGAGTGGCCTGGGTTCGAGTCCCAGCCGGAGTGAATATCTTCAATGTATATATTTCTTTTCTAATTTGAAAATTCTTTTTTTTTTTCAATTTCTTTCCTTTGCAATTATTGATTATTTATGTAGGGAAGAAAATTCTGAGTCAGTTTAATTTTTCGACACGAAGATTTTAAAGTGTTTAAATAAACAATTACCAAGGTGCATTTTTTGTTTTTACTATATTTAAAACTCCCACCGACAGAGCTCCCATAGACTAATGGCTAGAGTGTTAGGCTTCCAAGCGAGTGGCCCTGGGTTCGAGTCCCAGCCTGAACGAAAATCTTCAATGTATACTTTTAGTTTCTAATTTGAAATTTCTTCTTCTTTTTTTTTTAATGTTTCTCTTTTGCGAATATTGATTATTTATGTAGGGAGAAAAATTCTGAGTCAGTTTAATTATTCGACCTGTAAATTTCAAAGTGTTTGAATCAATAATTACCAAGGTGCATTTTTTGTTTTTATTATATTTAAGACTTCCATCGACAGAGCTCCGATAGCCTAATGGCTAGACCGTTGGGTTCCAAGCGCGTGGTACTGGGTTCGAGTCCCGGCCGGAACGAAAATCTTCCATGTATATATTTCTCTACTAATTTAAAGATTCTTTTTTTTTTCAATTTCTTTCTTTTGCAAATATGGATATATTTATGTACGGAAGAAAATTCTGAGTCAGTTTAATCATTCGACCTTTAGATTTCAAAGATTTTAGATCAATAATTACTAAGGTGCATTTTTTGTTTTTATTATAATTAAGACACCGATCAACAGAGATCCGATAGTATATTGGCGAGAGCGTTGGGCTTCCATGAGTGTCTCCCTGGGTTCAAATCCCAGCCGGAAAGGAAATCTTAAATGCAAATATTTTTTTCTAATTTTATAATTCTTTTTTTTTTTATTTTTCCCTTTTGCGAAGTCAGTCAGTCAGTCTGACAGTCAATCAGTCAAGCACTCAGTCATTCAGTCTCAGTCAGTCAGTCCAGTCAGTCAGTCACTCAGTCACTCAGTTAGTCCTTCAGCCAGTCAGTCAAGCAGTTCAGTCATTTAGTCTCAGTCAGTCAGTCATTCAGTCAGTCATTCAGTCAAGCAGTCAGTCAGTCAGTCAGTCGGTCAGTCCTGTGCAGTCAGTTAGTCACTAAAGCAGTCAGTCAGTCTCAGTCAGTCAGTCAGTCAGTCAGTCCAGTCCAGTCTCAGTCAGTCAGTCAGTCAGTCTCGGTCAGTCAGTCAGTCAGTCATTCAGTCAGTCAGTCAGTCAGGCAGTCAGTCAGTCGGTCAGCCTTATTCAGTCAGTCTGTCAGTCAGTCAGTCAGTCAGCCTTATTCAGTCCGTCTGTCAGTCATCCTTATTCAGTCAGTCTGTCAGTCAGTCAGTCGGTCAGTCCTGTCCAGTCAGTTAGTCAGTCAAGCAGTCAGTCAGGTAGTCAAGCAGTCAGTCAGTCAGTGTCAGTCAGTCATTTAGTCATTCAGACAGTCAGTGAAATAGCCAGTCAGAGAGTCAAGCAGTCAGTCAGTCAGTCTCAGTTAGTCAGTTAGTCAGTCAGTCAGTCAGTCAGTCAGTCAGTCAGTCAGTCAGTCCAGTCTCAGTCAGTCAGGCAGTTAGTCAGTCAGTCTCGGTCAGTCAGTGAGTCAGTCAGTCAGTATCAGTCAGTCAGTGAGTCAGTCTGTCAGTCAGGCAGTATCAGTCAGGCAGTAAGACTCCGCTCGACAGAACTCCGATAGCCTAATGGCTAGACCACTGGTCTTCCAAGCGAGTGGCCTGGGTTCGAGTCCCAGCCGGAGCGAATATCTTCAATGTATATATTTCTTTTCTAATTTGAAAATTCTTTTTTTTTTCAATTTCTTTCCTTTGCAATTATTGATTATTTATGTAGGGAAGAAAAATTCTGAGCCAGTTTAATTTTTCGACACGAAGATTTCAAAGTGTTTAAATAAACAATTACCAAGGTGCATTTTTTGTTTTTATTATATTTAAAACTCCCACCGACAGAGATCCCATAGACTAATGGCTAGAGTGTTAGGCTTCCAAGCGAGTGGCCCTGGGTTCGAGTCCCAGCCTGAACGAAAATCTTCAATGTATACTTTTAGTTTCTAATTTGAATTTTCTTCTTCTTTTTTTTTTATCTTTTCTCTTTTGCGAATATTGATTATTTATGTAGGGAGAAAAATTCTGAGTCAGTTTAATTATTCGACCTGTAAATTTCAAAGTGTTTGAATCAATAATTACCAAGGTGCATTTTTTGTTTTTATTATAATTAAGACACCGATCAACAGAGATCCGATAGTGTATTGGCGAGAGCGTTGGGCTTCCATGAGTGTCGCCTTGGGTTCAAATCCCAGCCGGAAAGGAAATCTTAAAAGCAAATATTTTTTCTAATTTTATAATTCTTTTTTTTTATTTTTCCCTTTTGCGAAGTCAGTCAGTCAGTCTGACAGTCAATCAGTCAAGCACTCAGTCATTCAGTCTCAGTCAGTCAGTCCAGTCAGTCAGTCACTCAGTCAGTCAGTTAGTCCTTCAGCCAGTCAGTCAAGCAGTCAGTCATTTAGTCTCAGTCAGTCAGTCAGGCAGTCAGTCAGTCAGTCAGTCGGTCAATCCTGTGCAGTCAGTTAGTCACTAAAGCAGTCAGTCAGTCTCAGTCAGTCAGTCAGTCAGTCAGTCCAGTCCAGTCTCAGTCAGTCAGTCAGTCAGTCTCGGTCAGTCAGTCAGTCAGTCATTCAGTCAGTCAGTCAGTCAGGCAGTCAGTCGGTCAGCCTTATTCAGTCAGTCTGTCAGTCAGTCAGTCAGCCTTATTCAGTCAGTCTGTCAGTCATCCTTATTCAGTCAGTCTGTCAGTCAGTCAGTCGGTCAGTCCTGTCCAGTCAGTTAGTCAGTCAAGCAGTCAGTCAGGTAGTCAAGCAGTCAGTCAGTCAGTGTCAGTCAGTCATTTAGTCATTCAGTCAGTCAGTGAAATAGCCAGTCAGAGAGTCAACAGTCAGTCAGTCAGTCTCAGTTAGTCAGTTAGTCAGTCAGTCAGTCAGTCAGTCCAGTCTCAGTCAGTCAGGCAGTTAGTCAGTCAGTCTCGGTCAGTCAGTGAGTCAGTCAGTCAGTATCAGTCAGTCAGTGAGTCAGTCTGTCAGTCAGGCAGTATCAGTCAGGCAGTAAGACTCCGCTCGACAGAACTCCGATTGCCTAATGGCTAGACCGCTGGTCTTCCAAGCGAGTGGCCCTGGGTTCGAGTCCCAGCCGGAGCGAATATCTTCAATGTATATATTTCTTTTCTAATTTGAAAAATTTTTTTTTCAATTTCTTTCCTTTGCAATTATTGATTATTTATGTAGGGAAGAAAATTCTGAGCCAGTTTAATTTTCGACACGAAGATTTCAAAGTGTTTAAATAAACAATTACCAAGGTGCATTTTTTGTTTTTATTATATTTAAAACTCCACCGACAGAGCTCCCATAGACTAATGGCTAGAGTGTTAGGCTTCCAAGCGAGTGGCCCTGGGTTCGAGTCCCAGCCTGAACGAAAATCTTCAATGTATACTTTTAGTTTCTAATTTGAAATTTCTTCTTCTTTTTTTTTTAACTTTTCTCTTTTGCGAATATTGATTATTTATGTAGGGAGAAAAATTCTGAGTCAGTTTAATTATTCGACCTGTAAATTTCAAAGTGTTTGAATCAATAATTACCAAGGTGCATTTTTTGTTTTTATTATATTTAAGACTTCCATCGACAGAGCTCCGATAGCCTAATGGCTAGACCGTTGGGTTCCAAGCGCGTGGTACTGGGTTCGAGTCCCGGCCGGAACGAAAATCTTCCATGTATATATTTCTCTCTAATTTGAAGATTTTTTTTTTTCAATTTCTTTCTTTTGCAAATATGGATTATTTATGTACGGAAGAAAATTCTGAGTCAGTTTAATCATTCGACCTTTAGATTTCAAGATTTTAGATCAATAATTACTAAGGTGCATTTTTTGTTTTTATTATAATTAAGACACCGATCAACAGAGATCCGATAGTATATTGGCGAGAGCGTTGGGCTTCCATGAGTGTCGCCCTGGGTTCAAATCCCAGCCGGAAAGGAAATCTTAAAAGCAAATATTTTTTTCTAATTTTATAATTCTTTTTTTTATTTTTCCCTTTGCGAAGTCAGTCAGTCAGTCTGACAGTCAATCAGTCAAGCACTCAGTCATTCAGTCTCAGTCAGTCAGTCCAGTCAGTCAGTCACTCAGTCAGTCAGTTAGTCCTTCAGCCAGTCAGTCAAGCAGTCAGTCATTTAGTCTCAGTCAGTCAGTCAGTCAGGCAGTCAGTCAGTCAGTCGGTCAGTCCTGTGCAGTCAGTTAGTCACTAAAGCAGTCAGTCAGTCTCAGTCAGTCAGTCAGTCAGTCAGTCCAGTCCAGTCTCAGTCAGTCAGTCAGTCAGTCTCGGTCAGTCAGTCAGTCAGTCATTCAGTCAGTCAGTCAGTCAGGCAGTCAGTCAGTCGGTCAGCCTTATTCAGTCAGTCTGTCAGTCAGTCAGTCAGTCAGCCTTATTCAGTCAGTCTGTCAGTCATCCTTATTCAGTCAGTCTGTCAGTCAGTCAGTCGGTCAGTCCTGTCCAGTCAGTTAGTCAGTCAAGCAGTCAGTCAGGTAGTCAAGCAGTCAGTCAGTCAGTGTCAGTCAGTCATTTAGTCAATCAGTGAGTCAGTGAAATAGCCAGTCAGAGAGTCAAGCAGTCAGTCAGTCAGTCTCAGTCAGTCAGTTAGTCAGTCAGTCAGTCAGTCCAGTCTCAGTCAGTCAGGCAGTTAGTCAGTCAGTCTCGGTCAGTCAGTGAGTCAGTCAGTCAGTATCAGTGAGTCAGTCTGTCAGTCAGGCAGTAAGACTCCGCTCGACAGAACTCCGATAGCCTAATGGCTAGACCGCTGGTCTTCCAAGCGAGTGGCCTGGGTTCGAGTCCCAGCCGGAGCGAATATCTTCAATGTATATATTTCTTTCTAATTTGAAAATTCTTTTTTTTTTCAATTTCTTTCCTTTGCAATTATTGATTATTTATGTAGGGAAGAAAATTCTGAGTCAGTTTAATTTTTCGACACGAAGATTTCAAAGTGTTTAAATAAACATTTCCCAAGGTGCATTTTTTGTTTTTATTATATTTAAAACTCCCACCGACAGAGCTCCCATAGACTAATGGCTAGAGTGTTAGGCTTCCAAGCGAGTGGCCCTGGGTTCGAGTCCCAGCCTTAACGAAAATCTTCAATGTATACTTTTAGTTTCTAATTTGAAATTTCTTCTTCTTTTTTTTTTAAATTTTTCTCTTTTGCGAATATTGATTATTTATGTAGGGAGAAAAATTCTGAGTCAGTTTAATTATTCGACCTGTAAATTTCAAAGTGTTTGAATCAATAATTACCAAGGTGCATTTTTTGTTTTTATTATATTTAAGACTTCCATCGACAGAGCTCCGATAGCCTAATGGCTAGACCGTTGGGTTCCAAGCGCGTGGTACTGAGTTCGAGTCCCGGCCGGAACGAAAATCTTCCATGTATATATTTCTCTTCTAATTTGAAGATTCTTTTTTTTTTCAATTTCTTTCTTTTGCAAATATGGATTATTTATGTACGGAAGAAAATTCTGAGTCAGTTTAATCATTCGACTTTTAGATTTCAAAGATTTTATATCAATAATTACTAAGGTGCATTTTTTGTTTTTATTATAATTAAGACACCGATCAACAGAGATCCGATAGTATATTGGCGAGAGCGTTGGGCTTCCATGAGTGTCGCCCTGGGTTCAAATCCCAGCCGGAAAGGAAATCTTAAAAGCAAATATTTTTTTCTAATTTTATAATTCTTTTTTTTTATTTTTCCCTTTTGCGAAGTCAGTCAGTCAGTCTGACAGTCAATCAGTCAAGCACTCAGTCATTCAGTCTCAGTCAGTCAGTCCAGTCAGTCAGTCACTCAGTCAGTCAGTTAGTCCTTCAGCCAGTCAGTCAAGCAGTCAGTCATTTAGTCTCAGTCAGTCAGTCAGTCAGGCAGTCAGTCAGTCAGTCAGTCGGTCAGTCCTGTGCAGTCAGTTAGTCACTAAAGCAGTCAGTCAGTCTCAGTCAGTCAGTCAGTCAGTCAGTCCAGTCCAGTCTCAGTCAGTCAGTCAGTCAGTCTCGGTCAGTCATTCAGTCAGTCATTCAGTCAGTCAGTCAGTCAGGCAGTCAGTCAGTCGGTCAGCCTTATTCAGTCAGTCTGTCAGTCAGTCAGTCAGTCAGCCTCATTCAGTCAGTCTGTCAGTCATCCTTATTCAGTCAGTCTGTCAGTCAGTCAGTCGGTCAGTCCTGTCCAGTCAGTTAGTCAGTCAAGCAGTCAGTCAGGTAGTCAAGCTGTCAGTCAGTCATTTAGTCAATCAGTGAGTCAGTGAAATAGCCAGTCAGAGAGTCAAGCAGTCAGTCAGTCAGTCTCAGTCAGTCAGTTAGTCAGTCAGTCAGTCAGTCAGTCAGTCAGTCCAGTCTCAGTCAGTCAGGCAGTTAGTCAGTCAGTCTCGGTCAGTCAGTGAGTCAGTCAGTCAGTATCAGTGAGTCAGTCTGTCAGTCAGGCAGTATCAGTCAGGCAGTAAGACTCCGCTCGACAGAACTCCGATAGCCTAATGGCTAGACCGCTGGTCTTCCAAGCGAGTGGCCTGGGTTCGAGTCCCAGCCGGAGCGAATATCTTCAATGTATATATTTCTTTTCTAATTTGAAAATTCTTTTTTTTTCAATTTCTTTCCTTTGCAATTATTGATTATTTATGTAGGGAAGAAAATTCTGAGTCAGTTTAATTTTTCGACACGAAGATTTCAAAGTGTTTAAATAAACAATTCCCAAGGTGCATTTTTTGTTTTTATTATATTTAAAACTCCCACCGACAGAGCTCCCATAGACTAATGGCTAGAGTGTTAGGCTTCCAAGCGAGTGGCCCTGGGTTCGAGTCCCAGCCTTAACGAAAATCTTCAATGTATACTTTTAGTTTCTAATTTGAAATTTCTTCTTCTTTTTTTTTAAATTTTTCTCTTTTGCGAATATTGATTATTTATGTAGGGAGAAAAATTCTGAGTCAGTTTAATTATTCGACCTGTAAATTTCAAAGTGTTTGAATCAATAATTACCAAGGTGCATTTTTTGTTTTTATTATATTTAAGACTTCCATCGACAGAGCTCCGATAGCCTAATGGCTAGACCGTTGGGTTCCAAGCGCGTGGTACTGAGTTCGAGTCCCGGCCGGAACGAAAATCTTCCATGTATATATTTCTCTTCTAATTTGAAGATTCTTTTTTTTTTCAATTTCTTTCTTTTGCAAATATGGATTATTTATGTACGGAAGAAAATTCTGAGTCAGTTTAATCATTCGACCTTTAGATTTCAAAGATTTTATATCAATAATTACTAAGGTGCATTTTTTGTTTTTATTATAATTAAGACACCGATCAACAGAGATCCGATAGTATATTGGCGAGAGCGTTGGGCTTCCATGAGTGTCGCCCTGGGTTCAAATCCCAGCCGGAAAGAAAATCTTAAATGCAAATATTTTTTTCTAATTTTATAATTCTTTTTTTTTATTTTTCCCTTTTGCGAAGTCAGTCAGTCAGTCTGACAGTCAATCAGTCAAGCACTCAGTCATTCAGTCTCAGTCAGTCAGTCCAGTCAGTCAGTCACTCAGTCAGTCAGTTAGTCCTGCAGCCAGTCAGTCAAGCAGTCAGTCATTTAGTCTCAGTCAGTCAGTCAGTCAGTCAGTCAGTCAGTCGGTCAGTCCTGTGCAGTCAGTTAGTCACTAAAAGAGTCAGTCAGTCTCAGTCAATCAGTCAGTCAGTCAGTCCAGTCCAGTCTCAGTCAGTCAGTCAGTCAGTCTCGGTCAGTCAGTCAGTCAGTCATTCAGTCAGTCAGTCAGTCAGGCAGTCAGTCAGTCGGTCAGCCTTATTCAGTCAGTCTGTCAGTCAGTCAGTCAGTCAGCCTTATTCAGTCAGTCTGTCAGTCATCCTTATTCAGTCAGTCTGTCAGTCAGTCATTTGGTCAGTCCTGTCCAGTCAGTTAGACAGTCAAGCAGTCAGTCAGGTAGTCAAGCAGTCAGTCAGTCAGTGTCAGTCAGTCATTTAGTCATTCAGTCAGTCAGTGAAATAGCCAGTCAGAGAGTCAAGCAGTCAGTCAGTCAGTCTCAGTCAGTCAGTTAGTCAGTCAGTCTGTCAGTCAGTCAGTCTCGGTCAGTCAGTGAGTCAGTCAGTCAGTATCAGTCAGTCAGTGAGTCAGTCTGTCAGTCAGGCAGTATCAGTCAGGCAGTAAGACTCCGCTCGACAGAACTCCGATAGCCTAATGGCTAGACCGCTGGTCTTCCAAGCGAGTGGCCTGGGTTCGAGTCCCAGCCGGAGCGAATATCTTCAATGTATATATTTCTTTTCTAATTTGAAAATTCTTTTTTTTTTCAATTTCTTTCCTTTGCAATTATTGATTATTTATGTTGGGAAGAAAATTCTGAGTCAGTTTAATTTTTCGACACGAAGATTTCAAAGTGTTTAAATAAACAATTACCAAGGTGCATTTTTTGTTTTTATTATATTTAAAACTCCCACCGACAGAGCTCCCATAGACTAATGGCTAGAGTGTTAGGCTTCCAAGCGAGTGGCCCTGGGTTCGAGTCCCAGCCTGTACGAAAATCTTCAATGTATACTTTTAGTTTCTAATTTGAAATTTCTTCTTCTTTTTTTTTTAATTTTTCTCTTTTGCGAATATTGATTATTTATGTAGGGAGAAAAATTCTGAGTCAGTTTAATTATTCGACCTGTAAATTTCAAAGTGTTTGAATCAATAATTACCAAGGTGCATTTTTTGTTTTTATTATATTTAAGACTTCCATCGACAGAGCTCCGATAGCCTAATGGCTAGACCGTTGGGTTCCAAGCGCGTGGTACTGGGTTCAAGTCCCGGCCGGAAAGGAAATCTTAAATGCAAATATTTTTTTTCTAATTTTATAATTCTTTTTTTTTTATTTTTCCCTTTTGCGAAGTCAGTCAGTCAGTCTGACAGTCAATCAGTCAAGCACTCAGTCATTCAGTCTCAGTCAGTCAGTCCAGTCAGTCAGTCACTCAGTCAGTCAGTTAGTCCTTCAGCCAGTCAGTCAAGCAGTCAGTCATTTAGTCTCAGTCAGTCAGTCATTCAGTCAGTCAGTCAGTCAGGCAGTCAGTCAGTCGGTCAGTCCTGTGCAGTCAGTTAGTCACTAAAGCAGTCAGTCAGTCAGTCTCGGTCAGTCAGTCAGTCAGTCATTCAGTCAGTCAGTCAGTCAGGCAGTCAGTCAGTCGGTCAGCCTTATTCAGTCAGTCTGTCAGTCAGTCAGTCAGTCAGCCTTATTCAGTCAGTCTGTCAGTCATCCTTATTCAGTCAGTCTGTCAGTCAGTCGGTCAGTCAGGCAGTCAGTCAGTCAGTCAGTCGGTCAGTCCTGTGCAGTCAGTTAGTCACTAAAGCAGTCAGTCAGTCTCAGTCAGTCAGTCAGTCAGTCAGTCCAGTCCAGTCTCAGTCAGTCAGTCAGTCAGTCTCGGTCAGTCAGTCAGTCAGTCATTCAGTCAGTCAGTCTGTCAGTCAGTCAGTCAGTCAGCCTTATTCAGTCAGTCTGTCAGTCATCCTTATTCAGTCAGTCTGTCAGTCAGTCAGTCGGTCAGTCCTGTCCAGTCAGTTAGTCAGTCAAGCAGTCAGTCAGGTAGTCAAGCAGTCAGTCAGTCAGTGTCAGTCAGTCATTTAGTCATTCAGTCAGTCAGTGAAATAGCCAGTCAGAGAGTCAAGCAGTCAGTCAGTCAGTCTCAGTCAGTCAGTTAGTCAGTCAGTCAGTCAGTCAGTCAGTCAGTCCAGTCTCAGTCAGTCAGGCAGTTAGTCAGTCAGTCTCGGTCAGTCAGTGAGTCAGTCAGTCAGTATCAGTCAGTCAGTGAGTCAGTCTGTCAGTCAGGCAGTATCAGTCAGGCAGTAAGACTCCGCTCGACAGAACTCCGATAGCCTAATGGCTAGACCGCTGGTCTTCCAAGCGAGTGGCCTGGGTTCGAGTCCCAGCCGGAGCGAATATCTTCAATGTATATATTTCTTTTCTAATTTGAAAATTCTTTTTTTTTTCAATTTCTTTCCTTTGCAATTATTGATTATTTATGTAGGGAAGAAAATTCTGAGTCAGTTTAATTTTTCGACACGAAGATTTCAAAGTGTTTAAACAAACAATTACCAAGGTGCATTTTTTGTTTTTATTATATTTAAAACTCCCACCGACAGAGCTCCCATAGACTAATGGCTAGAGTGTTAGGCTTCCAGGCGAGTGGCCCTGGGTTCGAGTCCCAGCCTGAACGAAAATCTTCAATGTATACTTTTAGTTTCTAATTTGAAATTTCTTCTTCTTTTTTTTTAATTTTTCTCTTTTGCGAATATTAATTATTTATGTAGGGAGAAAAATTCTGAGTCAGTTTAATTATTCGACCTGTAAATTTCAAAGTGTTTGAATCAATAATTACCAAGGTGCATTTTTTGTTTTTATTATATTTAAGACTTCCATCGAAAGAGCTCCGATAGCCTAATAGCTAGACCGTTGGGTTCCTAGCGCGTGGTACTGGGTTCGAGTCCCGGCCGGAAAGGAAATCTTAAATGCAAATATTTTTTTTCTAATTTTATAATTCTTTTTTTTTATTTTTCCCTTTTGCGAAGTCAGTCAGTCAGTCTGATAGTCAATCAGTCAAGCACTCAGTCATTCAGTCTCAGTCAGTCAGTCCAGTCAGTCAGTCACTCAGTCAGTCAGTTAGTCCTTCAGCCAGTTAGTCAAGCAGTCAGTCATTTAGTCTCAGTCAGTCAGTCATTCAGTCAGTCAGTCAGTCAGGCAGTCAGTCAGTCAGTCAGTCGGTCAGTCCTGTGCAGTCAGTTAGTCACTAAAGCAGTCAGTCAGTCTCAGTCAGTCAGTCAGTCAGTCAGTCCAGTCCAGTCTCAGTCAGTCAGTCAGTCAGTCTCGGTCAGTCAGTCAGTCAGTCATTCAGTCAGTCAGTCATTCAGTCAGTCAGTCAGTCAGGCAGTCAGTCAGTCGGTCAGCCTTATTCAGTCAGTCTGTCAGTCAGTCAGTCAGTCAGCCTTATTCAGTCAGTCTGTCAGTCATCCTTATTCAGTCAGTCTGTCAGTCAGTCAGTCGGTCAGTCCTGTCCAGTCAGTTAGTCAGTCAAGCAGTCAGTCAGGTAGTCAAGCAGTCAGTCAGTCAGTGTCAGTCAGTCATTTAGTCATTCAGTCAGTCAGTGAAATAGCCAGTGAGAGAGTCAAGCAGTCAGTCAGTCAGTCTCAGTCAGTCAGTTAGTCAGTGAGTCAGTCAGTCAGTCAGTCAGTCCAGTCTCAGTCAGTCAGGCAGTTAGTCAGTCAGTCTCGGTCAGTCAGTGAGTCAGTCAGTCAGTATCAGTCAGTCAGTGAGTCAGTCTGTCAGTCAGGCAGTATCAGTCAGGCAGTAAGACTCCGCTCGACAGAACTCCGATAGCCTAATGGCTAGACCGCTGGTCTTCCAAGCGAGTGGCCTGGGTTCGAGTCCCAGCCGGAGCGAATATCTTCAATGTATATATTTCTTTTCTAATTTGAAAATTCTTTTTTTTTTCAATTTCTTTCCTTTGCAATTATTGATTATTTATGTAGGGAAGAAAATTCTGAGTCAGTTTAATTTTTCGACACGAAGATTTCAAAGTGTTTAAATAAACAATTACCAAGGTGCATTTTTTGTTTTTATTATATTTAAAACTCCCACCGACAGAGCTCCCATAGACTAATGGCTAGAGTGTTAGGCTTCCAAGCGAGTGGCCCTGGGTTCGAGTCCCAGCCTGAACGAAAATCTTCAATGTATACTTTTAGTTTCTAATTTGAAATTTCTTCTTCTTTTTTTTTTTTTAATTTTTCTCTTTTGCGAATATTGATTATTTATGTAGGGAGAAAAATTCTGAGTCAGTTTAATTATTCGACCTGTAAATTTCAAAGTGTTTGAATCAATAATTACCAAGGTGCATTTTTTGTTTTTATTATATTTAAGACTTCCATCGACAGAGCTCCGATAGCCTAATGGCTAGACCGTTGGGTTCCTAGCGCGTGGTACTGGGTTCGAGTCCCGGCCGGAAAGGAAATCTTAAATGCAAATATTTTTTTCTAATTTTATAATTCTTTTTTTTTTATTTTTCCCTTTTGCGAAGTCAGTCAGTCAGTCTGACAGTCAATCAGTCAAGCACTCAGTCATTCAGTCTCAGTCAGTCAGTCCAGTCAGTCAGTCACTCAGTCAGTCAGTTAGTCCTTCAGCCAGTCAGTCAAGCAGTCAGTCATTTAGTCTCAGTCAGTCAGTCATTCAGTGAGTCAGTCAGTCAGGCAGTCAGTCAGTCAGTCAGTCGGTCAGTCCTGTGCAGTCAGTTAGTCACTAAAGCAGTCGGTCAGTCTCAGTCAGTCAGTCAGTCAGTCCAGTCCAGTCTCAGTCAGTCAGTCAGTCAGTCATTCAGTCAGTCAGTCAGTCAGGCAGTCAGTCAGTCGGTCAGCCTTATTCAGTCAGTCTGTCAGTCAGTCAGTCAGTCAGTCGGTCAGCCTTATTCAGTCAGTCTGTCAGTCAGTCAGTCAGTCAGCCTTATTCAGTCAGTCTGTCAGTCATCCTTATTCAGTCAGTCTGTCAGTCAGTCAGTCGGTCAGTCCTGTCCAGTCAGTTAGTCAGTCAAGCAGTCAGTCAGGTAGTCAAGCAGTCAGTCAGTCAGTGTCAGTCAGTCATTTAGTCATTCAGTCAGTCAGTGAAATAGCCAGTCAGAGAGTCAAGCAGTCAGTCAGTCAGTCTCAGTCAGTCAGTTAGTCAGTCAGTCAGTCAGTCAGTCAGTCAGTCCAGTCTCAGTCAGTCAGGCAGTTAGTCAGTCAGTCAGTATCAGTCAGTCAGTGAGTCAGTCTGTCAGTCAGGCAGTATCAGTCAGGCAGTAAGACTCCGCTCGACAGAACTCCGATAGCCTAATGGCTAGACCGCTGGTCTTCCAAGCGAGTGGCCTGGGTTCGAGTCCCAGCCGGAGCGAATATCTTCAATGTATATATTTCTTTTCTAATTTGAAAATTCTTTTTTTTTTCAATTTCTTTCCTTTGCAATTATTGATTATTTATGTAGGGCAGAAAATTCTGAGTCAGTTTAATTTTTCGACACGAAGATTTCAAAGTGTTTAAACAAACAATTACCAAGGTGCATTTTTTGTTTTTATTATATTTAAAACTCCCACCGACAGAGCTCCCATAGACTAATGGCTAGAGTGTTAGGCTTCCAGGCGAGTGGCCCTGGGTTCGAGTCCCAGCCTGAACGAAAATCTACAATGTATACTTTTAGTTTCTAATTTGAAATTTCTTCTTCTTTTTTTTTAATTTTTCTCTTTTGCGAATATTAATTATTTATGTAGGGAGAAAAATTCTGAGTCAGTTTAATTATTCGACCTGTAAATTTCAAAGTGTTTGAATCAATAATTACCAAGGTGCATTTTTTGTTTTTATTATATTTAAGACTTCCATCGAAAGAGCTCCGATAGCCTAATAGCTAGACCGTTGGGTTCCTAGCGCGTGGTACTGGGTTCGAGTCCCGGCCGGAAAGGAAATCTTAAATGCAAATATTTTTTTTCTAATTTTATAATTCTTTTTTTTTATTTTTCCCTTTTGCGAAGTCAGTCAGTCAGTCTGATAGTCAATCAGTCAAGCACTCAGTCATTCAGTCTCAGTCAGTCAGTCCAGTCAGTCAGTCACTCAGTCAGTCAGTTAGTCCTTCAGCCAGTTAGTCAAGCAGTCAGTCATTTAGTCTCAGTCAGTCAGTCATTCAGTCAGTCAGTCAGTCAGGCAGTCAGTCAGTCAGTCAGTCGGTCAGTCCTGTGCAGTCAGTTAGTCACTAAAGCAGTCAGTCAGTCTCAGTCAGTCAGTCAGTCAGTCAGTCCAGTCCAGTCTCAGTCAGTCAGTCAGTCAGTCTCGGTCAGTCAGTCAGTCAGTCATTCAGTCAGTCAGTCAGTCAGGCAGTCAGTCAGTCGGTCAGCCTTATTCAGTCAGTCTGTCAGTCAGTCAGTCAGTCAGCCTTATTCAGTCAGTCTGTCAGTCATCCTTATTCAGTCAGTCTGTCAGTCAGTCAGTCGGTCAGTCCTGTCCAGTCAGTTAGTCAGTCAAGCAGTCAGTCAGGTAGTCAAGCAGTCAGTCAGTCAGTGTCAGTCAGTCATTTAGTCATTCAGTCAGTCAGTGAAATAGCCAGTGAGAGAGTCAAGCAGTCAGTCAGTCAGTCTCAGTCAGTCAGTTAGTCAGTGAGTCAGTCAGTCAGTCAGTCAGTCCAGTCTCAGTCAGTCAGGCAGTTAGTCAGTCAGTCTCGGTCAGTCAGTGAGTCAGTCAGTCAGTATCAGTCAGTCAGTGAGTCAGTCTGTCAGTCAGGCAGTATCAGTCAGGCAGTAAGACTCCGCTCGACAGAACTCCGATAGCCTAATGGCTAGACCGCTGGTCTTCCAAGCGAGTGGCCTGGGTTCGAGTCCCAGCCGGAGCGAATATCTTCAATGTATATATTTCTTTTCTAATTTGAAAATTCTTTTTTTTTTCAATTTCTTTCCTTTGCAATTATTGATTATTTATGTAGGGAAGAAAATTCTGAGTCAGTTTAATTTTTCGACACGAAGATTTCAAAGTGTTTAAATAAACAATTACCAAGGTGCATTTTTTGTTTTTATTATATTTAAAACTCCCACCGACAGAGCTCCCATAGACTAATGGCTAGAGTGTTAGGCTTCCAAGCGAGTGGCCCTGGGTTCGAGTCCCAGCCTGAACGAAAATCTTCAATGTATACTTTTAGTTTCTAATTTGAAATTTCTTCTTCTTTTTTTTTTTAATTTTTCTCTTTTGCGAATATTGATTATTTATGTAGGGAGAAAAATTCTGAGTCAGTTTAATTATTCGACCTGTAAATTTCAAAGTGTTTGAATCAATAATTACCAAGGTGCATTTTTTGTTTTTATTATATTTAAGACTTCCATCGACAGAGCTCCGATAGCCTAATGGCTAGACCGTTGGGTTCCTAGCGCGTGGTACTGGGTTCGAGTCCCGGCCGGAAAGGAAATCTTAAATGCAAATATTTTTTTCTAATTTTATAATTCTTTTTTTTTTATTTTTCCCTTTTGCGAAGTCAGTCAGTCAGTCTGACAGTCAATCAGTCAAGCACTCAGTCATTCAGTCTCAGTCAGTCAGTCCAGTCAGTCAGTCACTCAGTCAGTCAGTTAGTCCTTCAGCCAGTCAGTCAAGCAGTCAGTCATTTAGTCTCAGTCAGTCAGTCATTCAGTGAGTCAGTCAGTCAGGCAGTCAGTCAGTCAGTCAGTCGGTCAGTCCTGTGCAGTCAGTTAGTCACTAAAGCAGTCGGTCAGTCTCAGTCAGTCAGTCAGTCAGTCCAGTCCAGTCTCAGTCAGTCAGTCAGTCAGTCATTCAGTCAGTCAGTCAGTCAGGCAGTCAGTCAGTCGGTCAGCCTTATTCAGTCAGTCTGTCAGTCAGTCAGTCAGTCAGTCGGTCAGCCTTATTCAGTCAGTCAGTCAGTCAGCCTTATTCAGTCAGTCTGTCAGTCATCCTTATTCAGTCAGTCTGTCAGTCAGTCAGTCGGTCAGTCCTGTCCAGTCAGTTAGTCAGTCAAGCAGTCAGTCAGGTAGTCAAGCAGTCAGTCAGTCAGTGTCAGTCAGTCATTTAGTCATTCAGTCAGTCAGTGAAATAGCCAGTCAGAGAGTCAAGCAGTCAGTCAGTCAGTCTCAGTCAGTCAGTTAGTCAGTCAGTCAGTCAGTCAGTCAGTCAGTCCAGTCTCAGTCAGTCAGGCAGTTAGTCAGTCAGTCTCGGTCAGTCAGTGAGTCAGTCAGTCAGTATCAGTCAGTCAGTGAGTCAGTCTGTCAGTCAGGCAGTATCAGTCAGGCAGTAAGACTCCGCTCGACAGAACTCCGATAGCCTAATGGCTAGACCGCTGGTCTTCCAAGCGAGTGGCCTGGGTTCGAGTCCCAGCCGGAGCGAATATCTTCAATGTATATATTTCTTTTCTAATTTGAAAATTCTTTTTTTTTTCAATTTCTTTCCTTTGCAATTATTGATTATTTATTTAGGGAAGAAAATTCTGAGTCAGTTTAATTTTTCGACACGAAGATTTCAAAGTGTTTAAATAAACAATTACCAAGGTGCATTTTTTGTTTTTATTATATTTAAAACTCCCACCGACAGAGCTCCCATAGACTAATGGCTAGAGTGTTAGGCTTCCAAGCGAGTGGCCCTGGGTTCGAGTCCCAGCCTGAACGAAAATCTTCAATGTATACTTTTAGTTTCTAATTTGAAATTTCTTCTTCTTTTTTTTTTTAATTTTTCTCTTTTGCGAATATTGATTATTTATGTAGGGAGAAAAATTCTGAGTCAGTTTAATTATTCGACCTGTAAATTTCAAAGTGTTTGAATCAATAATTACCAAGGTGCATTTTTTGTTTTTATTATATTTAAGACTTCCATCGACAGAGCTCCGATACCCTAATGGCTAGACCGTTGGGTTCCTAGCGCGTGGTACTGGGTTCGAGTCCCGGCCGGAAAGGAAATCTTAAATGCAAATATTTTTTTCTAATTTTATAATTCTTTTTTTTTTATTTTTCCCTTTTGCGAAGTCAGTCAGTCAGTCTGACAGTCAATCAGTCAAGCACTCAGTCATTCAGTCTCAGTCAGTCAGTCCAGTCAGTCAGTCACTCAGTCAGTCAGTTAGTCCTTCAGCCAGTCAATCAAGCAGTCAGTCAGTCAGTCAGTCAGGCAGTCAGTCAGTCAGTCAGTCGGTCAGTCCTGTGCAGTCAGTTAGTCACTAAAGCAGTCAGTCAGTCTCAGTCAGTCAGTCAGTCAGTCAGTCTAGTCCAGTCTCAGTCAGTCAGTCAGTCAGTCTCGGTCAGTCAGTCAGTCAGTCATTCAGTCAGTCAGTCAGTCAGGCAGTCAGTCAGTCGGTCAGCCTTATTCAGTCAGTCTGTCAGTCAGTCAGTCAGTCAGCCTTATTCAGTCAGTCTGTCAGTCATCCTTATTCAGTCAGTCTGTCCGTCAGTCAGTCGGTCAGTCCTGTCCAGTCAGTTAGTCAGTCAAGCAGTCAGTCAGGTAGTCAAGCAGTCAGTCAGTCAGTGTCAGTCAGTCATTTAGTCATTCAGTCAGTCAGTGAAATAGCCAGTCAGAGAGTCAAGCAGTCAGTCAGTCAGTCTCAGTCAGTCAGTTAGTCAGTCAGTCAGTCAGTCAGTCAGTCAGTCAGTCCAGTCTCAGTCAGTCAGGCAGTTAGTCAGTCAGTCTCGGTCAGTCAGTGAGTCAGTCAGTCAGTATCAGTCAGTCAGTGAGTCAGTCTGTCAGTCAGGCAGTATCAGTCAGGCAGTAAGACTCCGCTCGACAGAACTCCGATAGCCTAATGGCTAGACCGCTGGTCTTCCAAGCGAGTGGCCTGGGTTCGAGTCCCAGCCGGAGCGAATATCTTCAATGTATATATTTCTTTTCTAATTTGAAAATTCTTTTCTTTTTCAATTTCTTTCCTTTGCAATTATTGATTATTTATGTAGGGAAGAAAATTCTGAGTCAGTTTAATTTTTCGACACGAAGATTTCAAAGTGTTTAAATAAACAATTACCAAGGTGCATTTTTTGTTTTTATTATATTTAAAACTCCCACCGACAGAGCTCCCATAGACTAATGGCTAGAGTGTTAGGCTTAAAAGCGAGTGGCCCTGGGTTCGAGTCCCAGCCTGAACGAAAATCTTCAATGCATACTTTTAGTTTCTAATTTGAAATTTCTTCTTCTTTTTTTTTTTAATTTTTCTCTTTTGCAAATATTGATTATTTATGTAGGGAGAAAAATTCTGAGTCAGTTTAATTATTCGACCTGTAAATTTCAAAGTGTTTGAATCAATAATTACCAAGGTGCATTTTTGTTTTTATTATATTTAAGACTTCCATCGACAGAGCTCCGATAGCCTAATGGCTAGACCGTTGGGTTCCAAGCGCGTGGTACTGGGTTCGAGTCCCGGCCGGAACGAAAATCTTCCATGTATATATTTCTCTTCTAATTTGAAGATTCTTTTTTTTTTCAATTTCTTTCTTTTGCAAATATGGATTATTTATGTACGGAAGAAAATTCTGAGTCAGTTTAATCATTCGACCTTTAGATTTCAAAGATTTTAGATCAATAATTACTAAGGTGCATTTTTTGTTTTTATTATAATTAAGACACCGATCAACAGAGATCCGATAGTATATTGGCGAGAGCGTTGGGCTTCCATGAGTGTCGCCCTGGGTTCAAATCCCAGCCGGAAAGGAAATCTTAAATGCAAATATTTTTTTCTAATTTTATAATTCTTTTTTTTTTATTTTTCCCTTTTGCGAAGTCAGTCAGTCAGTCTGACAGTCAATCAGTCAAGCACTCAGTCATTCAGTCTCAGTCAGTCAGTCCAGTCAGTCAGTCACACAGTCAGTCAGTTAGTCCTTCAGCCAGTCAGTCAAGCAGTCAGTCATTTAGTCTCAGTCAGTCAGTCATTCAGTCAGTCAGTCAGTCAGGCAGTCAGTCAGTCGGTCAGCCTTATTCAGTCAGTCTGTCAGTCAGTCAGTCAGTCAGCCTTATTCAGTCAGTCTGTCAGTCATCCTTATTCAGTCAGTCTGTCAGTCAGTCAGTCGGTCAGTCCTGTCCAGTCAGTTAGTCAGTCAAGCAGTCAGTCAGGTAGTCAAGCAGTCAGTCAGTCATTTAGTCATTCAGTCAGTCAGTGAAATAGCCAGTCTGAGAGTCAAGCAGTCAGTCAGTCAGTCTCAGTCAGTCAGTTAGTCAGTCAGTCAGTCAGTCAGTCCAGTCTCAGTCAGTCAGGCAGTTAGTCAGTCAGTCTCGGTCAGTCAGTGAGTCAGTCAGTCAGTATCAGTCAGTCAGTGAGTCAGTCTGTCAGTCAGGCAGTATCAGTCAGGCAGTAAGACTCCGCTCGACAGAACTCCGATAGCCTAATGGCTAGACCGCTGGTCTTCCAAGCGAGTGGCCTGGGTTCGAGTCCCAGCCGGAGCGAATATCTTCAATGTATATATTTCTTTTCTAATTTGAAAATTCTTTTTTTTTTTCAATTTCTTTCCTTTGCAATTATTGATTATTTATGTAGGGAAGAAAATTCTGAGTCAGTTTAATTTTTCGACACGAAGATTTCAAAGTGTTTAAATAAACAATTACCAAGGTGCATTTTTTGTTTTTATTATATTTAAAACTCCCACCGATAGAGCTCCCATAGACTAATGGCTAGAGTGTTAGGCTTCCAAGCGAGTGGCCCTGGGTTCGAGTCCCAGCCTGAACGAAAATCTTCAATGTATACTTTTAGTTTCTAATTTGAAATTTCTTCTTCTTTTTTTTTCAATTTTTCTCTTTTGCGAATATTGATTATTTATGTAGGGAGAAAAATTCTGAGTCAGTTTAATTATTCGACCTGTAAATTTCAAAGTGTTTGAATCAATAATTACCAAGGTGCATTTTTTGTTTTTATTATATTTAAGACTTCCATCGACAGAGCTCCGATAGCCTAATGGCTAGTCCGTTGGGTTCCTAGCGCGTGGTACTGGGTTCGAGTCCCGGCCGGAAAGGAAATCTTAAATGCAAATATTTTTTTCTAATTTTATAATTCTTTTTTTTTATTTTTCCCTTTTGCGAAGTCAGTCAGTCAGTCTGACAGTCAATCAGTCAAGCACTCAGTCATTCAGTCTCAGTCAGTCAGTCCAGTCAGTCAGTCACTCAGTCAGTCAGTTAATCCTTCAGCCAGTCAGTCAAGCAGTCAGTCATTTAGTCTCAGTCAGTCAGTCATTCAGTCAGTCCGTCAGTCAGGCAGTCAGTCAGTCAGTCTGTCGGTCAGTCCTGTGCAGTCAGTTAGTCACTAAAGCAGTCAGTCAGTCTCAGTCAGTCAGTCAGTCAGTCAGTCAGTCCAGTCCAGTCTCAGTCAGTCAGTCAGTCAGTCTCGGTCAGTCAGTCAGTCAGTCATTCAGTCAGTCAGTCAGTCAGGCAGTCAGTCAGTCGGTCAGCCTTATTCAGTCAGTCTGTCAGTCAGTCAGTCAGTCAGCCTTATTCAGTCAGTCTGTCAGTCCTGTCCAGTCAGTTAGTCAGTCAAGCAGTCAGTCAGTCAGTGTCACTCAGTCATTTAGTCATTCAGTCAGTCAGTGAAATAGCCAGTCAGAGAGTCAAGCAGTCAGTCAGTCAGTCTCAGTCAGTCAGTTAGTCAGTCAGTCAGTCAGTCAGTCAGTCAGTCCAGTCTCACTCAGTCAGGCAGTTAGTCAGTCAGTCTCGGTCAGTCAGTGAGTCAGTCAGTCAGTATCAGTCAGTCAGTGAGTCAGTCTGTCAGTCAGGCAGTATCAGTCAGGCAGTAAGACTCCGCTCGACAGAACTCCGATAGCCTAATGGCTAGACCGCTGGTCTTCCAAGCGAGTGGCCTGGGTCCGAGTCCCAGCCGGAGCGAATATCTTCAATGTATATATTTCTTTTCTAATTTGAAAATTCTTTTTTTTTTCAATTTCTTTCCTTTGCAATTATTGATTATTTAGTTAGGGAAGAAAATTCTGAGTCAGTTTAATTTTTCGACACGAAGATTTCAAAGTGTTTAAATAAACAATTACCAAGGTGCATTTTTTGTTTTTATTATATTTAAAACTCCCACCGACAGAGCTCCCATAGACTAATGGCTAGAGTGGCCCTGGGTTCGAGTCCCAGCCTGAACGAAAATCTTCAATGTATACTTTTAGTTTCTAATTTGAAATTTCTTCTTCTTTTTTTTTTAATTTTTCTCTTTTGCAAATATTGATTATTTATGTAGGGAGAAAAATTCTGAGTCAGTTTATTTATTCGACCTGTAAATTTCAAAGTGTTTGAATCAATAATTACCAAGGTGCATTTTTTGTTTTTATTATATTTAAGACTTCCATCGACAGAGCTCCGATAGCCTAATGGCTAGACCGTTGGGTTCCAAGTGCGTGGTACTGGGTTCGAGTCCCGGCCGGAACGAAAATCTTCCATGTATATATTTCTCTTCTAATTTGAAGATTCTTTTTTTTTTCAATTTCTTTCTTTTGCAAATATGGATTATTTATGTACGGAAGAAAATTCTGAGTCAGTTTAATCATTCGACCTTTAGATTTCAAAGATTTTAGATCAATAATTACTAAGGTGCATTTTTTGTTTTTATTATAATTAAGACACCGATCAACAGAGATCCGATAGTATATTGGCGAGAGCGTTGGGCTTCCATGAGTGTCGCCCTGGGTTCAAATCCCAGCCGGAAAGGAAATCTTAAATGCAAATATTTTTTTCTAATTTTATAATTCTTTTTTTTTTATTTTTCCCTTTTGCGAAGTCTGTCAGTCAGTCTGACAGTCAATCAGTCAAGCACTCAGTCATTCAGTCTCAGTCAGTCAGTCCAGTCAGTCAGTCACTCAGTCAGTCAGTTAGTCCTTCAGCCAGTCAGTCAAGCAGTCAGTCATTTAGTCTCAGTCAGTCAGTCATTCAGTCAGTCAGTCAGTCAGGCAGTCAGTCAGTCGGTCAGCCTTATTCAGTCAGTCTGTCAGTCAGTCAGTCAGCCTTATTCAGTCAGTCTGTCAGTCATCCTTATTCAGTCAGTCTGTCAGTCAGTCAGTCGGTCAGTCCTGTCCAGTCAGTTAGTCAGTCAAGCAGTCAGTCAGGTAGTCAAGCAGTCAGTCAGTCAGTGTCAGTCAGTCATTTAGTCATTAAGTCAGTCAGTGAAATAGCCAGTCAGAGAGTCAAGCAGTCAGTCAGTCAGTCTCAGTCAGTCAGTTAGTCAGTCAGTCAGTCAGTCAGTCAGTCAGTCCAGTCTCAGTCAGTCAGGCAGTTAGTCAGTCAGTCTCGGTCAGTCAGTGAGTCAGTCAGTCAATATCAGTCAGTCAGTGAGTCAGTCTGTCAGTCAGGCAGTATCAGTCAGGCAGTAAGACTCCGCTCGACAGAACTCCGATAGCCTAATGGCTAGACCGCTGGTCTTCCAAGCGAGTGGCCTGGGTTCGAGTCCCAGCCGGAGCGAATATCTTCAATGTATATATTTCTTTTCTAATTTGAAAATTCTTTTTTTTTTCAATTTCTTTCCTTTGCAATTATTGATTATTTATGTAGGGAAGAAAATTCTGAGTCAGTTTAATTTTTCGACACGAAGATTTCAAAGTGTTTAAATAAACAATTACCAAGGTGCATTTTTTGTTTTTATTATATTTAAAACTCCCACCGGCAGAGCTCCCATAGACTAATGGCTAGAGTGTTAGGCTTCCAAGCGAGTGGCCCTGGGTTCGAGTCCCAGCCTGAACGAAAATCTTCAATGTATACTTTTAGTTTCTAATTTGAAATTTCTTCTTCTTTTTTTTTTAATTTTTCTCTTTTGCGAATATTGATTATTTATGTAGGGAGAAAAATTCTGTGTCAGTTTAATTATTCGACCTGTAAATTTCAAAGTGTTTGAATCAATAATTACCAAGGTGCATTTTTTGTTTTTATTATATTTAAGACTTCCATCGACAGAGCTCCGATAGCCTAATGGCTAGACCGTTGGGTTCCTAGCGCGTGGTACTGGGTTCGAGTCCCGGCCGGAAAGGAAATCTTAAATGCAAATATTATTTTCTAATTTTATAATTCTTTTTTTTTATTTTTCCCTTTTGCGAAGTCAGTCAGTCAGTCTGACAGTCAATCAGTCAAGCACTCAGTCATTCAGTCTCAGTCAGTCAGTCCAGTCAGTCAGTCACTCAGTCAGTCAGTTAGTCCTTCAGCCAGTCAGTCAAGCAGTCAGTCAGTCAGTCAGTCAGGCAGTCAGTCGGTCAGTCAGTCGGTCAGTCCTGTGCAGTCAGTTAGTCACTAAAGCAGTCAGTCAGTCTCAGTCAGTCAGTCAGTCAGACAGTCTAGTCCAGTCTCAGTCAGTCAGTCAGTCAGTCTCGGTCAGTCAGTCAGTCAGTCATTCAGTCAGTCAGTCAGTCAGGCAGTCAGTCAGTCGGTCAGCCTTATTCAGTCAGTCTGTCAGTCAGTCAGTCAGTCAGCCTTATTCAGTCAGTCTGTCAGTCATCATTATTCAGTCAGTCTGTCCGTCAGTCAGTCGGTCAGTCCTGTCCAGTCAGTTAGTCAGTCAAGCAGTCAGTCAGGTAGTCAAGCAGTCAGTCAGTCATTTAGTCATTCAGTCAGTCAGTGAAATAGCCAGTCAGAGAGTCAAGCAGTCAGTCAGTCAGTCTCAGTCAGTCAGTTAGTCAGTCAGTCAGTCAGTCAGTCAGTCCAGTCTCAGTCAGTCAGGCAGTTAGTCAGTCAGTCTCGGTCAGTCAGTGAGTCAGTCAGTCAGTATCAGTCAGTCAGTGAGTCAGTCTGTCAGTCAGGCAGTATCAGTCAGGCAGTAAGACTCCGCTCGACAGAACTCCGATAGCCTAATGGCTAGACCGCTGGTCTTCCAAGCGAGTGGCCTGGGTTCGCGTCCCAGCCGGAGCGAATATCTTCAATGTATATATTTCTTTTCTAATTTGAAAATTCTTTTTTTTTTCAATTTCTTTCCTTTGCAATTATTGATTATTTATGTAGGGAAGAAAATTCTGAGTCAGTTTAATTTTTCGACACAAAGATTTCAAAGTGTTTAAATAAACAATTACCAAGGTGCATTTTTTGTTTTTATTATATTTAAAACTCCCACCGATAGAGCTCCCATAGACTAATGGCTAGAGTGTTAGGCTTCCAAGCGAGTGGCCCTGGGTTCGAGTCCCAGCCTGAACGAAAATCTTCAATGTATACTTTTAGTTTCTAATTTGAAATTTCTTCTTCTTTTTTTTTCAATTTTTCTCTTTTGCGAATATTGATTATTTATGTAGGGAGAAAAATTCTGAGTCAGTTTAATTATTCGACCTGTAAATTTCAAAGTGTTTGAATCAATAATTACCAAGGTGCATTTTTTGTTTTTATTATATTTAAGACTTCCATCGACAGAGCTCCGATAGCCTAATGGCTAGTCCGTTGGGTTCCTAGCGCGTGGTACTGGGTTCGAGTCCCGGCCGGAAAGGAAATCTTAAATGCAAATATTTTTTTCTAATTTTATAATTCTTTTTTTTTTTTTTTTTCCCTTTTGCGAAGTCAGTCAGTCAGTCTGACAGTCAATCAGTCAAGCACTCAGTCATTCAGTCTCAGTCAGTCAGTCCAGTCAGTCAGTCACTCAGTCAATCAGTTAATCCTTCAGCCAGTCAGTCAAGCAGTCAGTCATTTAGTCTCAGTCAGTCAGTCATTCAGTCAGTCCGTCAGTCAGGCAGTCAGTCAGTCAGTCAGTCGGTCAGTCCTGTGCAGTCAGTTAGTCACTAAAGCAGTCAGTCAGTCTCAGTCAGTCAGTCAGTCTGTCAGTCAGTCCAGTCCAGTCTCAGTCAGTCAGTCAGTCAGTCTCGGTCAGTCAGTCAGTCAGTCATTCAGTCAGTCAGTCAGTCAGGCAGTCAGTCAGTCGGTCAGCCTTATTCAGTCAGTCTGTCAGTCAGTCAGTCAGTCAGCCTTATTCAGTCAGTCTGTCAGTCATCCTTATTCAGTCAGTCTGTCAGTCAGTCAGTCGGTCAGTCCTGTCCAGTCAGTTAGTCAGTCAAGCAGTCAGTCAGGTAGTCAAGCAGTGTCAGTCAGTCATTTAGTCATTAAGTCAGTCAGTGAAATAGCCAGTCAGAGAGTCAAGCAGTCAGTCAGTCAGTCTCAGTCAGTCAGTTAGTCAGTCAGTCAGTCAGTCAGTCAGTCAGTCCAGTCTCACTCAGTCAGGCAGTTAGTCAGTCAGTCTCGGTCAGTCAGTGAGTCAGTCAGTCAGTATCAGTCAGTCAGTGAGTCAGTCTGTCAGTCAGGCAGTATCAGTCAGGCAGTAAGACTCCGCTCGACAGAACTCCGATAGCCTAATGGCTAGACCGCTGGTCTTCCAAGCGAGTGGCCTGGGTTCGAGTCCCAGCCGGAGCGAATATCTTCAATGTATATATTTCTTTTCTAATTTGAAAATTCTTTTTTTTTTTTCAATTTCTTTCCTTTGCAATTATTGATTATTTAGTTAGGGAAGAAAATTCTGAGTCAGTTTAATTTTTCGACACCAAGATTTCAAAGTGTTTAAATAAACAATTACCAAGGTGCATTTTTCGTTTTTATTATATTTAAAACTCCCACCGACAGAGCTCCCATAGACTAATGGCTAGAGTGGCCCTGGGTTCGAGTCCCAGCCTGAACGAAAATCTTCAATGTATACTTTTAGTTTCTAATTTGAAATTTCTTCTTCTTTTTTTTTAATTTTTCTCTTTTGCGAATATTGAATATTTATGTAGGGAGAAAAATTCTGAGTCAGTTTAATTATTCGACCTGTAAATTTCAAAGTGTTTGAATCAATAATTACCAAGGTGCATTTTTTGTTTTTATTATATTTAAGACTTCCATCGACAGAGCTCCGATAGCCTAATGGCTAGACCGTTGGGTTCCAAGCGCGTGGTACTGGGTTCGAGTCCCGGCCGGAACGAAAATCTTCCATGTATATATTTCTCTTCTAATTTGAAGATTCTTTTTTTTTTTCAATTTCTTTCTTTTGCAAATATGGATTATTTATGTACGGAAGAAAATTCTGAGTCAGTTTAATCATTCGACATTTAGATTTCAAAGATTTTAGATCAATAATTACTAAGGTGCATTTTTTGTTTTTATTATAATTAAGACACCGATCAACAGAGATCCGATAGTATATTGGCGAGAGCGTTGGGCTTCCATGAGTGTCGCTCTGGGTTCAAATCCCAGCCGGAAAGGAAATCTTAAATGCAAATATTTTTTTCTAATTTTATAATTCTTTTTTTTTATTTTTCCCTTTTGCGAAGTCAGTCAGTCAGTCTGACAGTCAATCAGTCAAGCACTCAGTCATTCAGTCTCAGTCAGTCAGTCCAGTCAGTCAGTCACTCAGTCAGTCAGTTAGTCCTTCAGCCAGTCAGTCAAGCAGTCAGTCATTTAGTCTCAGTCAGTCAGTCATTCAGTCAGTCAGTCAGTCAGGCAGTCAGTCAGTCGGTCAGCCTTATTCAGTCAGTCTGTCAGTCAGTCAGTCAGTCAGCCTTATTCAGTCAGTCTGTCAGTCATCCTTATTCAGTCAGTCTGTCAGTCAGTCAGTCGGTCAGTCCTGTCCAGTCAGTTAGTCAGTCAAGCAGTCAGTCAGGTAGTCAAGCAGTCAGTCAGTCAGTGTCAGTCAGTCATTTAGTCATTAAGTCAGTCAGTGAAATAGCCAGTCAGAGAGTCACGCAGTCAGTCAGTCAGTCTCAGTCAGTCAGTTAGTCAGTCAGTCAGTCAGTCAGTCAGTCAGTCCAGTCTCACTCAGTCAGGCTGTTAGTCAGTCAGTCTCGGTCAGTCAGTGAGTCAGTCAGTCAGTATCAGTCAGTCAGTGAGTCAGTCTGTCAGTCAGGCAGTATCAGTCAGGCAGTAAGACTCCGCTCGACAGAACTCCGATAGCCTAATGGCTAGACCGCTGGTCTTCCAAGCGAGTGGCCTGGGTTCGAGTCCCAGCCGGAGCGAATATCTTCAATGTATATATTTCTTTTCTAATTTGAAAATTCTTTTTTTTTTTCAATTTCTTTCCTTTGCAATTATTGATTATTTATGTAGGGAAGAAAATTCTGAGTCAGTTTAATTTTTCGACACGAAGATTTCAAAGTGTTTAAATAAACAATTACCAAGGTGCATTTTTTGTTTTTATTATATTTAAAACTCCCACCGACAGAGCTCCCATAGACTAATGGCTAGAGTGTTAGGCTTACAAGCGAGTGGCCCTGGGTTCGAGTCCCAGCCTGAAAGAAAATCCTCAATGTATACTTTTAGTTTCTAATTTGAAATTTCTTCTTCTTTTTTTTTCAATTTTTCTCTTTTGCGAATATTGGTTATTTATGTAGGGAGAAAAATTCTGAGTCAGTTTAATTATTCGACCTGTAAATTTCAAAGTGTTTGAATCAATAATTACCAAGGTGCATTTTTTGTTTTTATTATATTTAAGACTTCCTTCGACAGAGCTCCGATAGCCTAATGGCTAGACCGTTGGGTTCCTAGCGCGTGGTACTGGGTTCGAGTCCCGGCCGGAAAGGAAATCTTAAATACAAATATTTTTTTCTAATTTTATAATTCTTTTTTTTTTATTTTTCCCTTTTGCGAAGTCAGTCAGTCAGTCTGACAGTCAATCAGTCAAGCACTCAGTCATTCAGTCTCAGTCAGTCAGTCCAGTCAGTCAGTCACTCAGTCAGTCAGTTAGTCCTTCAGCCAGTCAGTCAAGCAGTCAGTCATTTAGTCTCAGTCAGTCAGTCATTCAGTCAGTCAGTCAGTCAGGCAGTCAGTCAGTCAGTCAGTCGGTCAGTCCTGTGCAGTCAGTTAGTCACTAAAGCAGTCAGTCAGTCTCAGTCAGTCAGTCAGTCAGTCAGTCCAGTCCAGTCTCAGTCAGTCAGTCAGTCAGTCTCGGTCAGTCAGTCAGTCAGTCATTCACTCAGTAAGTCAGTCAGGCAGTCAGTCAGTCGGTCAGCCTTATTCAGTCAGTCTGTCAGTCAGTCAGTCAGTCAGCCTTATTCAGTCAGTCTGTCAGTCATCCTTATTCAGTCAGTCTGTCAGTCGGTCAGTCCTGTCCAGTCAGTTAGTCAGTCAAGCAGTCAGTCAGGTAGTCAAGCAGTCAGTCAGTCAGTGTCAGTCAGTCATTTAGTCATTCAGTCAGTCAGTGAAATAGCCAGTCAGAGAGTCAAGCAGTCAGTCAGTCAGTCTCAGTCAGTCAGTTAGTCAGTCAGTCAGTCAGTCAGTCAGTCAGTCCAGTCTCACTCAGTCAGGCAGTTAGTCAGTCAGTCTCGGTCAGTCAGTGAGTCAGTCAGTCAGTATCAGTCAGTCAGTGAGTCAGTCTGTCAGTCAGGCAGTATCAGTCAGGCAGTAAGACTCCGCTCGACAGAACTCCGATAGCCTAATGGCTAGACCGCTGGTCTTCCAAGCGAGTGGCCTGGGTTCGAGTCCCAGCCGGAGCGAATATCTTCAATGTATATATTTCTTTTCTAATTTGAAAATTCTTTTTTTTTTTCAATTTCTTTCCTTTGCAATTATTGATTATTTATGTAGGGAAGAAAATTCTGAGTCAGTTTAATTTTTCGACACGAAGATTTCAAAGTGTTTAAATAAACAATTACCAAGGTGCATTTTTTGTTTTTATTATATTTAAAACTCCCACCGGCAGAGCTCCCATAGACTAATGGCTAGAGTGTTAGGCTTCCAAGCGAGTGGCCCTGGGTTCGAGTCCCAGCCTGAACGAAAATCTTCAATGTATACTTTTAGTTTCTAATTTGAAATTTCTTCTTCTTTTTTTTTTAATTTTTCTCTTTTGCGAATATTGATTATTTATGTAGGGAGAAAAATTCTGTGTCAGTTTAATTATTCGACCTGTAAATTTCAAAGTGTTTGAATCAATAATTACCAAGGTGCATTTTTTGTTTTTATTATATTTAAGACTTCCATCGACAGAGCTCCGATAGCCTAATGGCTAGACCGTTGGGTTCCTAGCGCGTGGTACTGGGTTCGAGTCCCGGCCGGAAAGGAAATCTTAAATGCAAATATTATTTTCTAATTTTATAATTCTTTTTTTTTATTTTTCCCTTTTGCGAAGTCAGTCAGTCAGTCTGACAGTCAATCAGTCAAGCACTCAGTCATTCAGTCTCAGTCAGTCAGTCCAGTCAGTCAGTCACTCAGTCAGTCAGTTAGTCCTTCAGCCAGTCAGTCAAGCAGTCAGTCAGTCAGTCAGTCAGGCAGTCAGTCGGTCAGTCAGTCGGTCAGTCCTGTGCAGTCAGTTAGTCACTAAAGCAGTCAGTCAGTCTCAGTCAGTCAGTCAGTCAGACAGTCTAGTCCAGTCTCAGTCAGTCAGTCAGTCAGTCTCGGTCAGTCAGTCAGTCAGTCATTCAGTCAGTCAGTCAGTCAGGCAGTCAGTCAGTCGGTCAGCCTTATTCAGTCAGTCTGTCAGTCAGTCAGTCAGTCAGCCTTATTCAGTCAGTCTGTCAGTCATCATTATTCAGTCAGTCTGTCCGTCAGTCAGTCGGTCAGTCCTGTCCAGTCAGTTAGTCAGTCAAGCAGTCAGTCAGGTAGTCAAGCAGTCAGTCAGTCAGTGTCAGTCAGTCATTTAGTCATTCAGTCAGTCAGTGAAATAGCCAGTCAGAGAGTCAAGCAGTCAGTCAGTCAGTCTCAGTCAGTCAGTTAGTCAGTCAGTCAGTCAGTCAGTCAGTCCAGTCTCAGTCAGTCAGGCAGTTAGTCAGTCAGTCTCGGTCAGTCAGTGAGTCAGTCAGTCAGTATCAGTCAGTCAGTGAGTCAGTCTGTCAGTCAGGCAGTATCAGTCAGGCAGTAAGACTCCGCTCGACAGAACTCCGATAGCCTAATGGCTAGACCGCTGGTCTTCCAAGCGAGTGGCCTGGGTTCGCGTCCCAGCCGGAGCGAATATCTTCAATGTATATATTTCTTTTCTAATTTGAAAATTCTTTTTTTTTTCAATTTCTTTCCTTTGCAATTATTGATTATTTATGTAGGGAAGAAAATTCTGAGTCAGTTTAATTTTTCGACACAAAGATTTCAAAGTGTTTAAATAAACAATTACCAAGGTGCATTTTTTGTTTTTATTATATTTAAAACTCCCACCGATAGAGCTCCCATAGACTAATGGCTAGAGTGTTAGGCTTCCAAGCGAGTGGCCCTGGGTTCGAGTCCCAGCCTGAACGAAAATCTTCAATGTATACTTTTAGTTTCTAATTTGAAATTTCTTCTTCTTTTTTTTTCAATTTTTCTCTTTTGCGAATATTGATTATTTATGTAGGGAGAAAAATTCTGAGTCAGTTTAATTATTCGACCTGTAAATTTCAAAGTGTTTGAATCAATAATTACCAAGGTGCATTTTTTGTTTTTATTATATTTAAGACTTCCATCGACAGAGCTCCGATAGCCTAATGGCTAGTCCGTTGGGTTCCTAGCGCGTGGTACTGGGTTCGAGTCCCGGCCGGAAAGGAAATCTTAAATGCAAATATTTTTTTCTAATTTTATAATTCTTTTTTTTTTTATTTTTCCCTTTTGCGAAGTCAGTCAGTCAGTCTGACAGTCAATCAGTCAAGCACTCAGTCATTCAGTCTCAGTCAGTCAGTCCAGTCAGTCAGTCACTCAGTCAATCAGTTAATCCTTCAGCCAGTCAGTCAAGCAGTCAGTCATTTAGTCTCAGTCAGTCAGTCATTCAGTCAGTCCGTCAGTCAGGCAGTCAGTCAGTCAGTCAGTCGGTCAGTCCTGTGCAGTCAGTTAGTCACTAAAGCAGTCAGTCAGTCTCAGTCAGTCAGTCAGTCTGTCAGTCAGTCCAGTCCAGTCTCAGTCAGTCAGTCAGTCAGTCTCGGTCAGTCAGTCAGTCAGTCATTCAGTCAGTCAGTCAGTCAGGCAGTCAGTCAGTCGGTCAGCCTTATTCAGTCAGTCTGTCAGTCAGTCAGTCAGTCAGCCTTATTCAGTCAGTCTGTCAGTCATCCTTATTCAGTCAGTCTGTCAGTCAGTCAGTCGGTCAGTCCTGTCCAGTCAGTTAGTCAGTCAAGCAGTCAGTCAGGTAGTCAAGCAGTGTCAGTCAGTCATTTAGTCATTAAGTCAGTCAGTGAAATAGCCAGTCAGAGAGTCAAGCAGTCAGTCAGTCAGTCTCAGTCAGTCAGTTAGTCAGTCAGTCAGTCAGTCAGTCAGTCAGTCCAGTCTCACTCAGTCAGGCAGTTAGTCAGTCAGTCTCGGTCAGTCAGTGAGTCAGTCAGTCAGTATCAGTCAGTCAGTGAGTCAGTCTGTCAGTCAGGCAGTATCAGTCAGGCAGTAAGACTCCGCTCGACAGAACTCCGATAGCCTAATGGCTAGACCGCTGGTCTTCCAAGCGAGTGGCCTGGGTTCGAGTCCCAGCCGGAGCGAATATCTTCAATGTATATATTTCTTTTCTAATTTGAAAATTCTTTTTTTTTTTTCAATTTCTTTCCTTTGCAATTATTGATTATTTAGTTAGGGAAGAAAATTCTGAGTCAGTTTAATTTTTCGACACCAAGATTTCAAAGTGTTTAAATAAACAATTACCAAGGTGCATTTTTCGTTTTTATTATATTTAAAACTCCCACCGACAGAGCTCCCATAGACTAATGGCTAGAGTGGCCCTGGGTTCGAGTCCCAGCCTGAACGAAAATCTTCAATGTATACTTTTAGTTTCTAATTTGAAATTTCTTCTTCTTTTTTTTTAATTTTTCTCTTTTGCGAATATTGAATATTTATGTAGGGAGAAAAATTCTGAGTCAGTTTAATTATTCGACCTGTAAATTTCAAAGTGTTTGAATCAATAATTACCAAGGTGCATTTTTTGTTTTTATTATATTTAAGACTTCCATCGACAGAGCTCCGATAGCCTAATGGCTAGACCGTTGGGTTCCAAGCGCGTGGTACTGGGTTCGAGTCCCGGCCGGAACGAAAATCTTCCATGTATATATTTCTCTTCTAATTTGAAGATTCTTTTTTTTTTTCAATTTCTTTCTTTTGCAAATATGGATTATTTATGTACGGAAGAAAATTCTGAGTCAGTTTAATCATTCGACATTTAGATTTCAAAGATTTTAGATCAATAATTACTAAGGTGCATTTTTTGTTTTTATTATAATTAAGACACCGATCAACAGAGATCCGATAGTATATTGGCGAGAGCGTTGGGCTTCCATGAGTGTCGCTCTGGGTTCAAATCCCAGCCGGAAAGGAAATCTTAAATGCAAATATTTTTTTCTAATTTTATAATTCTTTTTTTTTATTTTTCCCTTTTGCGAAGTCAGTCAGTCAGTCTGACAGTCAATCAGTCAAGCACTCAGTCATTCAGTCTCAGTCAGTCAGTCCAGTCAGTCAGTCACTCAGTCAGTCAGTTAGTCCTTCAGCCAGTCAGTCAAGCAGTCAGTCATTTAGTCTCAGTCAGTCAGTCATTCAGTCAGTCAGTCAGTCAGGCAGTCAGTCAGTCGGTCAGCCTTATTCAGTCAGTCTGTCAGTCAGTCAGTCAGTCAGCCTTATTCAGTCAGTCTGTCAGTCATCCTTATTCAGTCAGTCTGTCAGTCAGTCAGTCGGTCAGTCCTGTCCAGTCAGTTAGTCAGTCAAGCAGTCAGTCAGGTAGTCAAGCAGTCAGTCAGTCAGTGTCAGTCAGTCATTTAGTCATTAAGTCAGTCAGTGAAATAGCCAGTCAGAGAGTCACGCAGTCAGTCAGTCAGTCTCAGTCAGTCAGTTAGTCAGTCAGTCAGTCAGTCAGTCAGTCAGTCCAGTCTCACTCAGTCAGGCTGTTAGTCAGTCAGTCTCGGTCAGTCAGTGAGTCAGTCAGTCAGTATCAGTCAGTCAGTGAGTCAGTCTGTCAGTCAGGCAGTATCAGTCAGGCAGTAAGACTCCGCTCGACAGAACTCCGATAGCCTAATGGCTAGACCGCTGGTCTTCCAAGCGAGTGGCCTGGGTTCGAGTCCCAGCCGGAGCGAATATCTTCAATGTATATATTTCTTTTCTAATTTGAAAATTCTTTTTTTTTTTTCAATTTCTTTCCTTTGCAATTATTGATTATTTATGTAGGGAAGAAAATTCTGAGTCAGTTTAATTTTTCGACACGAAGATTTCAAAGTGTTTAAATAAACAATTACCAAGGTGCATTTTTTGTTTTTATTATATTTAAAACTCCCACCGACAGAGCTCCCATAGACTAATGGCTAGAGTGTTAGGCTTCCAAGCGAGTGGCCCTGGGTTCGAGTCCCAGCCTGAAAGAAAATCCTCAATGTATACTTTTAGTTTCTAATTTGAAATTTCTTCTTCTTTTTTTTTCAATTTTTCTCTTTTGCGAATATTGGTTATTTATGTAGGGAGAAAAATTCTGAGTCAGTTTAATTATTCGACCTGTAAATTTCAAAGTGTTTGAATCAATAATTACCAAGGTGCATTTTTTGTTTTTATTATATTTAAGACTTCCTTCGACAGAGCTCCGATAGCCTAATGGCTAGACCGTTGGGTTCCTAGCGCGTGGTACTGGGTTCGAGTCCCGGCCGGAAAGGAAATCTTAAATACAAATATTTTTTTCTAATTTTATAATTCTTTTTTTTTTATTTTTCCCTTTTGCGAAGTCAGTCAGTCAGTCTGACAGTCAATCAGTCAAGCACTCAGTCATTCAGTCTCAGTCAGTCAGTCCAGTCAGTCAGTCACTCAGTCAGTCAGTTAGTCCTTCAGCCAGTCAGTCAAGCAGTCAGTCAGTCAGTCAGTCAGGCAGTCAGTCAGTCAGTCAGTCGGTCAGTCCTGTGCAGTCAGTTAGTCACTAAAGCAGTCAGTCAGTCTCAGTCAGTCAGTCAGTCAGTCAGTCTAGTCCAGTCTCAGTCAGTCAGTCAGTCAGTCTCGGTCAGTCAGTCAGTCAGTCATTCAGACAGTCAGTCAGTCAGGCAGTCAGTCAGTCGGTCAGCCTTATTCAGTCAGTCTGTCAGTCAGTCAGTCAGTCAGCCTTATTCAGTCAGTCTGTCAGTCATCCTTATTCAGTCAGTCTGTCAGTCAGTCAGTCGGTCAGTCCTGTCCAGGCAGTTAGTCAGTCAAGCAGTCAGTCAGGTAGTCAAGCAGTCAGTCAGTCAGTCAGTGAAATAGCCAGTCAGAGAGTCAAGCAGTCAGTCAGTCAGTCTCAGTCAGTCATTTAGTCAGTCAGTCAGTCAGTCAGTCAGTCAGTCCAGTCTCAGTCAGTCAGGCAGTTAGTCAGTCAGTCTCGGTCAGTCAGTGAGTCAGTCAGTCAGTATCAGTCAGTCAGTGAGTCAGTCTGTCAGTCAGGCAGTATCAGTCAGGCAGTAAGACTCCGCTCGACAGAACTCCGATAGCCTAATGGCTAGACCGCTGGTCTTCCAAGCGAGTGGCCTGGGTTCGAGTCCCAGCCGGAGCGAATATCTTCAATGTATATATTTCTTTTCTAATTTGAAAATTCTTTTTTTTTTCAATTTCTTTCCTTTGCAATTATTGATTATTTATGTAGGGAAGAAAATTCTGAGTCAGTTTAATTTTTCGACACGAAGATTTCAAAGTGTTTAAATAAACAATTACCAAGGTGCATTTTTTGTTTTTATTATATTTAAAACTCCCACCGACAGAGCTCCCATAGACTAATGGCTAGAGTGTTAGGCTTCCAAGCGAGTGGCCCTGGGTTCGAGTCCCAGCCTGAACGAAAATCTTCAATGTATACTTTTAGTTTCTAATTTGAAATTTCTTCTTCTTTTTTTTTTAATTTTTCTCTTTTGCAAATATTGATTATTTATGTAGGGAGAAAAATTCTGAGTCAGTTTAATTATTCGACCTGTAAATTTCAAAGTGTTTGAATCAATAATTACCAAGGTGCATTTTTTGTTTTTATTATATTTAAGACTTCCATCGACAGAGCTCCGATAGCCTAATGGCTAGACCGTTGGGTTCCAAGCGCGTGGTACTGGGTTCGAGTCCCGGCCGTAACGAAAATCTTCCATGTATATATTTCTCTTCTAATTTGAAGATTCTTTTTTTTTCAATTTCTTTCTTTTGCAAATATGGATTATTTATGTACGGAAGAAAATTCTGAGTCAGTTTAATCATTCGATCTTTAGATTTCAAAGATTTTAGATCAATAATTACTAAGGTGCATTTTTTGTTTTTATTATAATTAAGACACCGATCAACAGAGATCCGATAGTATATTGGCGAGAACGTTGGGCTTCCATGAGTGTCGCCCTGGGTTCAAATCCCAGCCGGAAAGGAAATCTTAAATGCAAATATTTTTTTCTAATTTTATAATTCTTTTTTTTTATTTTTCCCTTTTGCGAAGTCAGTCAGTTAGTCTGACAGTCAATCAGTCAAGCACTCAGTCATTCAGTCTCAGTCAGTCAGTCCAGTCAGTCAGTCACTCAGTCAGTCAGTTAGTCCTTCAGCCAGTCAGTCAAGCAGTCAGTCATTCAGTCAGTCAGTCAGTCAGGCAGTCAGTCAGTCGGTCAGCCTTATTCAGTCAGTCTGTCAGTCAGTCAGTCAGTCAGCCTTATTCAGTCAGTCTGTCAGTCATCCTTATTCAGTCAGTCTGTCAGTCAGTCAGTCGGTCAGTCCTGTCCAGTCAGTTAGTCAGTCAAGCAGTCAGTCAGGTAGTCAAGCAGTCAGTCAGTCAGTGTCTGTCAGTCATTTAGTCATTCAGTCAGTCAGTGAAATAGCCAGTCAGAGAGTCAAGCAGTCAGTCAGTCAGTCTCAGTCAGTCAGTTAGTCAGTCAGTCAGTTAGTCAGTCAGTCAGTCAGTCAGTCAGTCAGTCCAGTCTCAGTCAGTCAGGCAGTTAGTCAGTCAGTCTCGGTCAGTCAGTGAGTCAGTCAGTCAGTATCAGTCAGTCAGTGAGTCAGTCTGTCAGTCAGGCAGTATCAGTCAGGCAGTAAGACTCCGCTCGACAGAACTCCGATAGCCTAATGGCTAGACCGCTGGTCTTCCAAGCGAGTGGCCTGGGTTCGAGTCCCAGCCGGAGCGAATATCTTCAATGTATATATTTATTTTCTAATTTGAAAATTCTTTTTTTTTCAATTTCTTTCCTTTGCAATTATTGATTATTTATGTAGGGAAGAAAATTCTGAGTCAGTTTAATTTTTCGACACGAAGATTTCAAAGTGTTTAAATAAACAATTACCAAGGTGCATTTTTTGTTTTCATTATATTTAAAACTCCCACCGACAGAGCTCCCATAGACTAATGGCTAGAGTGTTAGGCTTCCAAGCGAGTGGCCCTGGGTTCGAGTCCCAGCCTGAACGAAAATCTTCAATGTATACTCTTAGTTTCTAATTTGAAATTTCTTCTTCTTTTTTTTTCAATTTTTCTCTTTTGCGAATATTGATTATTTATGTAGGGAGAAAAATTCTGAGTCAGTTTAATTATTCGACCTGTAAATTTCAAAGTGTTTGAATCAATAATTACCAAGGTGCATTTTTTGTTTTTATTATATTTAAGACTTCCATCGACAGAGCTCCGATAGCCTAATGGCTAGACCGTTGGGTTCCTAGCGCGTGGTACTGGGTTCGAGTCCCGGCCGGAAAGGAAATCTTAAATGCAAATATTTTTTTCTAATTTTATAATTCTTTTTTTTTTATTTTTCCCTTTTGCGAAGTCAGTCAGTCAGTCTGACAGTCAATCAGTCAAGCACTCAGTCATTCAGTCTCAGTCAGTCAGTCCAGTCAGTCAGTCACTCAGTCAGTCAGTTAATCCTTCAGCCAGTCAGTCATTTAGTCTCAGTCAGTCAGTCATTCAGTCAGTCAGTCAGTCAGTCAGGCAGTCAGTCAGTCAGTCAGTCGGTCAGTCCTGTGCAGTCAGTTAGTCACTAAAGCAGTCAGTCAGTCCAGTCCAGTCTCAGTCAGTCAGTCAGTCTCGGTCAGTCAGTCAGTCAGTCAGGCAGTCAGTCAGTCGGTCAGCCTTATTCAGTCAGTCTGTCAGTCAGTCAGTCAGTCAGCCTTATTCAGTCAGTCTGTCAGTCATCCTTATTCAGTCAGTCTGTCAGTCAGTCAGTCGGTCAGTCCTGTCCAGTCAGTTAGTCAGTCAAGCAGTCAGTCAGGTAGTCAAGCAGTCAGTCAGTCAGTGTCAGTCAGTCATTTAGTCATTCAGTCAGTCAGTGAAATAGCCAGTCAGAGAGTCAAGCAGTCAGTCAGTCAGTCTCAGTCAGTCAGTCAGTCAGTCAGTCAGTCAGTCAGTCCAGTCTCAGTCAGTCAGGCAGTTAGTCAGTCAGTCTCGGTCAGTCAGTGAGTCAGTCAGTCAGTATCAGTCAGTCAGTGAGTCAGTCTGTCAGTCAGGCAGTATCAGTCAGGCAGTAAGACTCCGCTCGACAGAACTCCGATAGCCTAATGGCTAGACCGCTGGTCTTCCAAGCGAGTGGCCTGGGTTCGAGTCCCAGCCGGAGCGAATATCTTCAATGTATATATTTCTTTTCTAATTTGAAAATTCTTTTTTTTTCAATTTCTTTCCTTTGCAATTATTGATTATTTATGTAGGGAAGAAAATTCTGAGTCAGTTTAATTTTTCGACACGAAGATTTCAAAGTGTTTAAATAAACAATTACCAAGGTGCATTTTTTGTTTTTATTATATTTAAAACTCCCACCGACAGAGCTCCCATAGACTAATGGCTAGAGTGTTAGGTTTCCAAGCCAGTGGCCCTGGGTTCGAGTCCCAGCCTGAACGAAAATCTTCAATGTATACTTTTAGTTTCTAATTTGAAATTTCTTCTTCTTTTTTTTTAATTTTTCTCTTTTGCGAATATTGATTATTTATGTAGGGAGAAAAATTCTGAGTCAGTTTAATTATTCGACCTGTAAATTTCAAAGTGTTTGAATCAATAATTACCAAGGTGCATTTTTTGTTTTTATTATATTTAAGACTTCCATCGACAGAGCTCCGATAGCCTAATGGCTAGACCGTTGGGTTCCTAGCGCGTGGTACTGGGTTCGAAACCCGGCCGGAAAGGAAATCTTAAATGCAAATATTTTTTTCTAATTTTGTAATTCTTTTATTTTTATTTTTCCCTTTTGCGAAGTCAGTCAGTCAGTCTGACAGTCAATCAGTCAAGCACTCAGTCATTCAGTCTCAGTCAGTCAGTCCAGTCAGTCAGTCACTCAGTCAGTCAGTTAGTCCTTCAGCCAGTCAGTCAAGCAGTCAGTCATTTAGTCTCAGTCAGTCAGTCATTCAGTCAGTCAGTCAGTCAGGCAGTCAGTCAGTCAGTCAGTCGGTCAGTCCTGTGCAGTCAGTTAGTCACTAAAGCAGTCAGTCAGTCTCAGTCAGTCAGTCAGTCAGTCAGTCCAGTCCAGTCTCAGTCAGTCAGTCAGTCAGTCTCGGTCAGTCAGTCAGTCAGTCAGTCAGGCAGTCAGTCAGTCGGTCAGCCTTATTCAGTCAATCTGTCAGTCAGTCTGTCAGTCATCCTTATTCAGTCAGTCTGTCAGTCAGTCAGTCGGTCAGTCCTGTCCAGTCAGTTAGTCAGTCAAGCAGTCAGTCAGGTAGTCAAGCAGTCAGTCAGTCAGTGTCAGTCAGTCATTTAGTCATTCAGTCAGTCAGTGAAATAGCCAGTCAGAGAGTCAAGCAGTCAGTCAGTCAGTCTCAGTCAGTCAGTTAGTCAGTCAGTCAGTCAGTCAGTCAGTCCAGTCTCAGTCAGTCAGGCAGTTAGTCAGTCAGTCTCGGTCAGTGAGTGAGTCAGTCAGTCAGTATCAGTCAGTCAGTGAGTCAGTCTGTCAGTCAGGCGGTATCAGTCAGGCAGTAAGACTCCGCTCGACAGAACTCCGATAGCCTAATGGCTAGACCGCTGGTCTTCCAAGCGAATGGCCTGGGTTCGAGTCCGAGCCGGAGCGAATATCTTCAATGTATATATTTTTTTTCTAATTTGAAATTTCTTCTTCTTTTTTTTTTAATTTTTCTCTTTTGCGAATATTGATTATTTATGTAGGGAGAAAAATTCTGAGTCAGTTTAATTATTCGACCTGTAAATTTCAAAGTGTTTGAATCAATAATTACCAAGGTGCATTTTTTGTTTTTATTATATTTAAGACTTCCATCGACAGAGCTCCGATAGCCTAATGGCTAGACCGTTGGGTTCCTAGCGCGTGGTACTGGGTTCGAGTCCCGGCCGGAAAGGAAATCTTAAATGCAAATATTTTTTTCTAATTTTATAATTCTTTTTTTTTATTTTTCCCTTTTGCGAAGTCAGTCAGTCAGTCTGACAGTCAATCAGTCAAGCACTCAGTCATTCAGTCTCAGTCAGTCAGTCCAGTCAGTCAGTCACTCAGTCAGTCAGTTAGTCCTTCAGCCAGTCAGTCAAGCAGTCAGTCATTTAGTCTCAGTCAGTCAGTCAGTCAGTCGGTCAGTCCTGTGCAGTCAGTTAGTCACTAAAGCAGTCAGTCAGTCTCAGTCAGTCAGTCAGTCAGTCAGTCTCGGTCAGTCAGTCAGTCAGTCATTCAGTCAGTCAGTCAGTCAGGCAGTCAGTCAGTCGGTCAGGCAGTCAGTCAGTCTGTCAGTCAGTCAGTCAGTCAGCCTTATTCAGTCAGTCTGTCAGTCATCCTTATTCAGTCAGTCTGTCAGTCAGTCAGTCGGTCAGTCCTGTCCAGTCAGTTAGTCAGTCAAGCAGTCAGTCAGGTCGTCAAGCAGTCAGTCAGTCAGTGTCAGTCAGTCATTTAGTCATTCAGTCAGTCAGTGAAATAGCCAGTCAGAGAGTCAAGCAGTCAGTCAGTCAGTCTCAGTCAGTCAGTTAGTCAGTCAGTCAGTTAGTCAGTCAGTCAGTCAGTCAGTCAGTCAGTCAGTCCAGTCTCAGTCAGTCAGGCAGTTAGTCAGTCAGTCTCGGTCAGTCAGTGAGTCAGTCAGTGAGTATCAGTCAGTGAGTCAGTCTGTCAGTCAGGCAGTATCAGTCAGGCAGTAAGACTCCGCTCGACAGAACTCCGATAGCCTAATGGCTAGACCGCTGGTCTTACAAGCGAGTGGCCTGGGTTCGAGTCCCAGCCGGAGCGAATATCTTCAATGTATATAATTCTTTTCTAATTTGAAAATTCTTTTTTTTTTCAATTTCTTTCCTTTGCAATTATTGATTATTTATGTAGGGAAGAAAATTCTGAGTCAGTTTAATTTTTCGACACGAAGATTTCAAAGTGTTTAAATAAACAATTACCAAGGTGCATTTTTTGTTTTTATTATATTTAAAACTCCCACCGACAGAGCTCCCACAGACTAATGGCTAGAGTGTTAGGCTTCCAAGCGAGTGGCCCTGGGTTCGAGTCCCAGCCTGAACGAAAATCTTCAATGTATACTTTTAGTTTCTAATTTGAAATTTCTTCTTCTTTTTTTTTAATTTTTCTCTTTTGCGAATATTGATTATTTATGTAGGGAGAAAAATTCTGAGTCAGTTTAATTATTCGACCTGTAAATTTCAAAGTGTTTGAATCAATAATTACCAAGGTGCATTTTTTGTTTTTATTATATTTGAGACTTCCATCGACAGAGCTCCGATAGCCTAATGGCTAGACCGTTGGGTTCCTAGCGCGTGGTACTGGGTTCGAGTCCCGGCCGGAAAGGAAATCTTAAATGCAAATATTTTTTTCTAATTTTATAATCCTTTTTTTTTTTTATTTTTCCCTTTTGCGAAGTCAGTCAGTCAGTCTGAAAGTCAATCAGTCAAGCACTCAGTCATTCAGTCTCAGTCAGTCAGTCCAGTCAGTCAGTCATTTAGTCTCAGTCAGTCAGTCATTCAGTCAGTCAGTCAGTCAGGCAGTCAGTCAGTCAGTCAGTCGGTCAGTCCTGTGCAGTCAGTTAGTCACTAAAGCAGTCAGTCAGTCTCAGTCAGTCAGTCAGTCAGTCAGTCCAGTCCAGTCTCAGTCAGTCATTCAGTCAGTCTCGGTCAGTCAGTCAGTCAGTCATTCAGTCAGTCAGTCAGACAGGCAGTCAGTCAGTCGGTCAGCCTTATTCAGTCAGTCTGTCAGTCAGTCAGTCAGTCAGCCTTATTCAGTCAGTCTGTCAGTCATCCTTATTCAGTCAGTCTGTCAGTCAGTCAGTCGGTCAGTCCTGTCCTGTCAGTTAGTCAGTCAAGCAGTCAGTCAGGTAGTCAAGCAGTCAGTCAGTCAGTGTCAGTCAGTCATTTAGTCATTCAGTCAGTCAGTGAAATAGCCAGTCAGAGAGTCAAGCAGTCAGTCAGTCAGTCTCAGTCAGTCAGTTAGTCAGTCAGTCAGTCAGTCAGTCAGTCAGTCCAGTCTCAGTCAGTCAGGCAGTTAGTCAGTCTCGGTCAGTCAGTGAGTCAGTCAGTCAGTATCAGTCAGTGAGTCAGTCTGTCAGTCAGGCAGTATCAGTCAGGCAGTAAGACTCCGCTCGACAGAACTCCGATAGCCTAATGGCTAGACCGCTGGTCTTCCAAGCGGGTGGCCTGGGTTCGAGTCCCAGCCGGAGCGAATATCTTCAATGTATATATTTCTTTTCTAATTTGAAAATTCTTTTTTTTTTTCAATTTCTTTCCTTTGCAATTATTGATTATTTATGTAGGGAAGAAAATTCTGAGTCAGTTTAATTTTTCGACACGAAGATTTCAAAGTGTTTAAATAAACAATTACCAAGGTGCATTTTTTGTTTTTATTATATTTAAAACTACCACCGACAGAGCTCCCATAGACTAATGGCTAGAGTGTTAGGCTTCCAAGCGAGTGGCCCTGGGTTCGAGTCCCAGCCTGAACGAAAATCTTCAATGTATACTTTTAGTTTCTAATTTGAAATTTCTTCTTCTTTTTTTTTTAATTTTTCTCTTTTGCGAATATTGATTATTTATGTAGGGAGAAAAATTCTGAGTCAGTTTAATTATTCGACCTGTAAATTTCAAAGTGTTTGAATCAATAATTACCAAGGTGCATTTTTTGTTTTTATTATATTTAAGACTTCCATCGACAGAGCTCCGATAGCCTAATGGCTAGACCGTTGGGTTCCTAGCGCGTGGTACTGGGTTCGAGTCTCGGCCGGAAAGGAAATCTTAAATGCAAATATTTTTTTCTAATTTTATAATTCTTTTTTTTTTATTTTTCCCTTTTGCGAAGTCAGTCAGTCAGTCTGACAGTCAATCAGTCAAGCACTCAGTCATTCAGTCTCAGTCAGTCAGTCCAGTCAGTCAGTCACTCAGCCAGTCAGTTAGTCCTTCAGCCAGTCAGTTAGTCCTTCAGCCAGTCAGTCAAGCAGTCAGTCATTTAGTCTCAGTCAGTCAGTCATTCAGTCAGTCAGTCAGTCAGGCAGTCAGTCAGTCAGTCAGTCGGTCAGTCCTGTGCAGTCAGTTAGTCACTAAAGCAGTCAGTCAGTCTCAGTCAGTCAGTCAGTCAGTCAGTCCAGTCCAGTCTCAGTCAGTCAGTCAGTCAGTCTCGGTCAGTCAGTAAGTCAGTCATTCAGTCAGTCAGGCAGTCAGTCAGTCGGTCAGCCTTATTCACTCAGTCTGTCAGTCAGTCATTCAGTCAGCCTTATTCAGTCAGTCTGTCAGTCATCCTTATTCAGTCAGTCTGTCAGTCAGTCAGTCGGTCAGTCCTGTCCAGTCAGTTAGTCAGTCAAGCAGTCAGTCAGGTAGTCAAGCAGTCAGTCAGTCAGTGTCAGTCAGTCATTTAGTCATTCAGTCAGTCAGTGAAATAGCCAGTCAGAGAGTCAAGCAGTCAGTCAGTCAGCCTCAGTCAGTCAGTTAGTCAGTCAGTCAGTCAGTCAGTCAGTCAGTCCAGTCTCAGTCAGTCAGGCAGTTAGTCAGTCAGTCTCGGTCAGTCAGTGAGTCAGTCAGTCAGTATCAGTCAGTCAGTGAGTCAGTCTGTCAGTCAGGCAGTATCAGTCAGGCAGTAAGACTCCGCTCGACAGAACTCCGATAGCCTAATGGCTAGACCGCTGGTCTTCCAAGCGAGTGGCCTGGGTTCGAGTCCCAGCCGGAGCGAATATCTTCAATGTATATATTTCTTTTCTAATTTGAAAATTCTTTTTTTTTTCAATTTCTTTCCTTTGCAATTATTGATTATTTATGTAGGGAAGAAAATTCTGAGTCAGTTTAATTTTTCGACACGAAGATTTCAAAGTGTTTAAATAAACAATTACCAAGGTGCATTTTTTGTTTTTATTATATTTAAAACTCCCATCGACAGAGCTCCCATAGACTAATGGCTAGAGTGTTAGGCTTCCAAGCGAGTGGCCCTGGGTTCGAGTCCCGGCCGGAAAGGAAATCTTAAATGCAAATATTTTTTTCTAATTTTATAATTCTTTTTTTTTTATTTTTCCCTTTTGCGAAGTCAGTCAGTCAGTCTGACAGTCAATCAGTCAAGCACTCAGTCATTCAGTCTCAGTCAGTCAGTCCAGTCAGTCAGTCACTCAGTCAGTCAGTTAGTCCTTCAGCCAGTCAGTCAAGCAGTCAGTCATTTAGTCTCAGTCAGTCAGTCATTCAATCAGTCAGTCAGTCAGGCAGTCAGTCAGTCGGTCAGCCTTATTCAGTCAGTCTGTCAGTCAGTCAGTCAGTCAGCCTTATTCAGTCAGTCTGTCAGTCAGTCAGTCGGTCAGTCCTGTCCAGTCAGTTAGTCAGTCAAGCAGTCAGTCAGGTAGTCAAGCAGTCAGTCAGTCAGTGTCTGTCAGTCATTTAGTCATTCAGTCAGTCAGTGAAATAGCCAGTCAGAGAGTCAAGCAGTCAGTCAGTCAGTCTCAGTCAGTCAGTTAGTCAGTCAGTCAGTCAGTCAGTCAGTCCAGTCTCAGTCAGTCAGGCAGTTAGTCAGTCAGTCTCGGTCAGTCAGTGAGTCAGTCAGTCAGTATCAGTCAGTCAGTGAGTCAGTCTGTCAGTCAGGCAGTATCAGTCAGGCAGTAAGACTCCGCTCGACAGAACTCCGATAGCCTAATGGCTAGACCGCTGGTCTTCCAAGCGAGTGGCCTGGGTTCGAGTCCCAGCCGGAGCGAATATCTTCAATGTATATATTTCTTTTCTAATTTGAAAATTCTTTTTTTTTTTCAATTTCTTTCCTTTGCAATTATTGATTATTTATGTAGGGAAGAAAATTCTGAGTCAGTTTAATTTTTCGACACGAAGATTTCAAAGTGTTTAAATAAACAATTACCAAGGTGCATTTTTTGTTTTTATTATATTTAAAACTCCCACCGACAGAGCTCCCATAGACTAATGGCTAGAGTGTTAGGCTTCCAAGCGAGTGGCCCTGGGTTCGAGTCCCGGCCGGAAAGGAAATCTTAAATGCAAATATTTTTTTCTAATTTTATAATTCTTTTTTTTTTATGTTTCCCTTTTGCGAAGTCAGTCAGTCAGTCTGACAGTCAATCAGTCAAGCACTCAGTCATTCAGTCTCAGTCAGTCTGTCCAGTCAGTCAGTCACTCAGTCAGTCAGTTAGTCCTTCAGCCAGTCAGTCAAGCAGTCAGTCATTTAGTCTCAGTCAGTCAGTCATTCAATCAGTCAGTCAGTCAGGCAGTCAGTCAATCGGTCAGCCTTATTCAGTCAGTCTGTCAGTCAGTCAGTCAGTCAGCCTTATTCAGTCAGTCTGTCAGTCATCCTTATTCAGTCAGTCTGTCAGTCAGTCAGTCGGTCAGTCCTGTCCAGTCAGTTAGTCAGTCAAGCAGTCAGTCAGGTAGTCAAGCAGTCAGTCAGTCAGTGTCTGTCAGTCATTTAGTCATTCAGTCAGTCAGTGAAATAGCCAGTCAGAGAGTCAAGCAGTCAGTCAGTCAGTCTCAGTCAGTCAGTTAGTCAGTCAGTCAGTCAGTCAGTCAGTCAGTCCAGTCTCAGTCAGTCAGGCAGTTAGTCAGTCAGTCTCGGTCAGTCAGTGAGTCAGTCAGTCAGTATCAGTCAGTCAGTGAGTCAGTCTGTCAGTCAGGCAGTATCAGTCAGGCAGTAAGACTCCGCTCGACAGAACTCCGATAGCCTAATGGCTAGACCGCTGGTCTTCCAAGCGAGTGGCCTGGGTTCGAGTCCCAGCCGGAGCGAATATCTTCAATGTATATATTTCTTTTCTAATTTGAAAATTCTTTTTTTTTTCAATTTCTTTCCTTTGCAATTATTGATTATTTATGTAGGGAAGAAAATTCTGAGTCAGTTTAATTTTTCGACACGAAGATTTCAAAGTGTTTAAATAAACAATTACCAAGGTGCATTTTTTGTTTTTATTATATTTAAAACTCCCACCGACAGAGCTCCCATAGACTAATGGCTAGAGTGTTAGGCTTCCAAGCGAGTGGCCCTGGGTTCGAGTCCCAGCCTGAACGAAAATCTTCAATGTATACTTTTAGTTTCTAATTTGAAATTTCTTCTTCTTTTTTTTTTTTAATTTTTCTCTTTTGCGAATATTGATTATTTATGTAGGGAGAAAAATTCTGAGTCAGTTTAATTATTCGACCTGTAAATTTCAAAGTGTTTGAATCAATAATTACCAAGGTGCATTTTTTGTTTTTATTATATTTAAGACTTCCATCGACAGAGCTCCGATAGCCTAATGGCTAGACCGTTGGGTTCCTAGCGCGTGGTACTGGGTTCGAGTCCCGGCCGGAAAGGAAATCTTAAATGCAAATATTTTTTTATAATTTTATAATTCTTTTTTTTTATTTTTCCCTTTTGCGAAGTCAGTCAGTCAGTCTGACAGTCAATCAGTCAAGCACTCAGTCATTCAGTCTCAGTCAGTCAGTCCAGTCAGTCAGTCACTCAGTCAGTCAGTTAGTCCTTCAGCCAGTCAGTCAAGCAGTCAGTCATTTAGTCTCAGTCAGTCAGTCATTCAATCAGTCAGTCAGTCAGGCAGTCAGTCAATCGGTCAGCCTTATTCAGTCAGTCAGGCAGTCAGTCAATCGGTCAGCCTTATTCAGTCAGTCTGTCAGTCAGTCAGTCAGTCAGCCTTATTCAGTCAGTCTGTCAGTCATCCTTATTCAGTCAGTCTGTCAGTCAGTCAGTCGGTCAGTCCTGTCCAGTCAGTTAGTCAGTCAAGCAGTCAGTCAGGTAGTCAAGCAGTCAGTCAGTCAGTGTCTGTCAGTCATTTAGTCATTCAGTCAGTCAGTGAAATAGCCAGTCAGAGAGTCAAGCAGTCAGTCAGTCAGTCTCAGTCAGTCAGTTAGTCAGTCAGTCAGTCAGTCAGTCAGTCAGTCCAGTCTCAGTCAGTCAGGCAGTTAGTCAGTCAGTCTCGGTCAGTCAGTGAGTCAGTCAGTCAGTATCAGTCAGTCAGTGAGTCAGTCTGTCAGTCAGGCAGTATCAGTCAGGCAGTAAGACTCCGCTCGACAGAACTCCGATAGCCTAATGGCTAGACCGCTGGTCTTCCAAGCGAGTGGCCTGGGTTCGAGTCCCAGCCGGAGCGAATATCTTCAATGTATATATTTCTTTTCTAATTTGAAAATTCTTTTTTTTTTCAATTTCTTTCCTTCGCAATTATTGATTATTTATGTAGGGAAGAAAATTCTGAGTCAGTTTAATTTTTCGACACGTAGATTTCAAAGTGTTTAAATAAACAATTACCAAGGTGCATTTTTTGTTTTTATTATATTTAAAACTCCCACCGACAGAGCTCCCACAGACTAATGGCTAGAGTGTTAGGCTTCCAAGCGAGTGGCCCTGGGTTCGAGTCCCAGCCTGAACGAAAATCTTCAATGTATACTTTTAGTTTCTAATTTGAAATTTCTTCTTCTTTTTTTTTAATTTTTCTCTTTTGCGAATATTGATTATTTATGTAGGGAGAAAAATTCTGAGTCAGTTTAATTATTCGACCTGTAAATTTCAAAGTGTTTGAATCAATAATTACCAAGGTGCATTTTTTGTTTTTATTATATTTAAGACTTCCATCGACAGAGCTCCGATAGCCTAATGGCTAGACCGTTGGGTTCCTAGCGCGTGGTACTGGGTTCGAGTCCCGGCCGGAAAGGAAATCTTAAATGCAAATATTTTTTTCTAATTTTATAATCCTTTTTTTTTTATTTTTCCCTTTTGCGAAGTCAGTCAGTCAGTCTGACAGTCAATCAGTCAAGCACTCAGTCATTCAGTCTCAGTCAGTCAGTCCAGTCAGTCAGTCATTTAGTCTCAGTCAGTCAGTCATTCAGTCAGTCAGTCAGTCAGGCAGTCAGTCAGTCAGTCAGTCGGTCAGTCCTGTGCAGTCAGTTAGTCACTAAAGCAGTCAGTCAGTCTCAGTCAGTCAGTCAGTCAGTCAGTCCAGTCCAGTCTCAGTCAGTCATTCAGTCAGTCTCGGTCAGTCAGTCAGTCAGTCATTCAGTCAGTCAGTCAGACAGGCAGTCAGTCAGTCGGTCAGCCTTATTCAGTCAGTCTGTCAGTCAGTCAGTCAGTCAGCCTTATTCAGTCAGTCTCTCAGTCATCCTTATTCAGTCAGTCTGTCAGTCAGTCAGTCGGTCAGTCCTGTCCAGTCAGTTAGTCAGTCAAGCAGTCAGTCAGGTAGTCAAGCAGTCAGTCAGTCAGTTTCAGTCAGTCATTTAGTCATTCAGTCAGTCAGTGAAATAGCCAGTCAGAGAGTCAAGCAGTCAGTCAGTCAGTCTCAGTCAGTCAGTTAGTCAGTCAGTCAGTCAGTCAGTCAGTCAGTCCAGTCTCAGTCAGTCAGGCAGTTAGTCAGTCTCGGTCAGTCAGTGAGTCAGTCAGTCAGTATCAGTCAGTGAGTCAGTCTGTCAGTCAGGCAGTATCAGTCAGGCAGTAAGACTCCGCTCGACAGAACTCCGATAGCCTAATGGCTAGACCGCTGGTCTTCCAAGCGGGTGGCCTGGGTTCGAGTCCCAGCCGGAGCGAATATCTTCAATGTATATATTTCTTTTCTAATTTGAAAATTCTTTTTTTTTTCAATTTCTTTCCTTTGCAATTATTGATTATTTATGTAGGGAAGAAAATTCTGAGTCAGTTTAATTTTTCGACACGAAGATTTCAAAGTGTTTAAATAAACAATTACCAAGGTGCATTTTTTGTTTTTATTATATTTAAAACTCCCACCGACAGAGCTCCCATAGACTAATGGCTAGAGTGTTAGGCTTCCAAGCGAGTGGCCCTGGGTTCGAGTCCCAGCCTGAACGAAAATCTTCAATGTATACTTTTAGTTTCTAATTTGAAATTTCTTCTTCTTTTTTTTTTAATTTTTCTCTTTTGCGAATATTGATTATTTATGTAGGGAGAAAAATTCTGAGTCAGTTTAATTATTCGACCTGTAAATTTCAAAGTGTTTGAATCAATAATTACCAAGGTGCATTTTTTGTTTTTATTATATTTAAGACTTCCATCGACAGAGCTCCGATAGCCTAATGGCTAGACCGTTGGGTTCCTAGCGCGTGGTACTGGGTTCGAGTCCCGGCCGGAAAGGAAATCTTAAATGCAAATATTTTTTTCTAATTTTATAATTCTTTTTTTTTTATTTTTCCCTTTTGCGAAGTCAGTCAGTCAGTCTGACAGTCAATCAGTCAAGCACTCAGTCATTCAGTCTCAGTCAGTCAGTCCAGTCAGTCAGTCACTCAGCCAGTCAGTTAGTCCTTCAGCCAGTCAGTTAGTCCTTCAGCCAGTCAGTCAAGCAGTCAGTCATTTAGTCTCAGTCAGTCAGTCATTCAGTCAGTCAGTCAGTCAGGCAGTCAGTCAGTCAGTCAGTCGGTCAGTCCTGTGCAGTCAGTTAGTCACTAAAGCAGTCAGTCAGTCTCAGTCAGTCAGTCAGTCAGTCAGTCCAGTCCAGTCTCAGTCAGTCAGTCAGTCAGTCTCGGTCAGTCAGTCAGTCAGTCATTCAGTCAGTCAGGCAGTCAGTCAGTCGGTCAGCCTTATTCACTCAGTCTGTCAGTCAGTCAGTCAGTCAGCCTTATTCAGTCAGTCTGTCAGTCATCCTTATTCAGTCAGTCTGTCAGTCAGTCAGTCGGTCAGTCCTGTCCAGTCAGTTAGTCAGTCAAGCAGTCAGTCAGGTAGTCAAGCAGTCAGTCAGTCAGTGTCAGTCAGTCATTTAGTCATTCAGTCAGTCAGTGAAATAGCCAGTCAGAGAGTCAAGCAGTCAGTCAGTCAGTCTCAGTCAGTCAGTTAGTCAGTCAGTCAGTCAGTCAGTCAGTCAGTCCAGTCTCAGTCAGTCAGGCAGTTAGTCAGTCAGTCTCGGTCAGTCAGTGAGTCAGTCAGTCAGTATCAGTCAGTCAGTGAGTCAGTCTGTCAGTCAGGCAGTATCAGTCAGGCAGTAAGACTCCGCTCGACAGAACTCCGATAGCCTAATGGCTAGACCGCTGGTCTTCCAAGCGAGTGGCCTGGGTTCGAGTCCCAGCCGGAGCGAATATCTTCAATGTATATATTTCTTTTCTAATTTGAAAATTCTTTTTTTTTTCAATTTCTTTCCTTTGCAATTATTGATTATTTATGTAGGGAAGAAAATTCTGAGTCAGTTTAATTTTTCGACACGAAGATTTCAAAGTGTTTAAATAAACAATTACCAAGGTGCATTTTTTGTTTTTATTATATTTAAAACTCCCACCGACAGAGCTCCCATAGACTAATGGCTAGAGTGTTAGGCTTCCAAGCGAGTGGCCCTGGGTTCGAGTCCCGGCCGGAAAGGAAATCTTAAATGCAAATATTTTTTTCTAATTTTATAATTCTTTTTTTTTTTATTTTTCCCTTTTGCGAAGTCAGTCAGTCAGTCTGACAGTCAATCAGTCAAGCACTCAGTCATTCAGTCTCAGTCAGTCAGTCCAGTCAGTCAGTCACTCAGTCAGTCAGTTAGTCCTTCAGCCAGTCAGTCAAGCAGTCAGTCATTTAGTCTCAGTCAGTCAGTCATTCAATCAGTCAGTCAGTCAGGCAGTCAGTCAGTCGGTCAGCCTTATTCAGTCAGTCTGTCAGTCAGTCAGACAGTCAGCCTTATTCAGTCAGTCTGTCAGTCATCCTTATTCAGTCAGTCTGTCAGTCAGTCAGTCGGTCAGTCCTGTCCAGTCAGTTAGTCAGTCAAGCAGTCAGTCAGGTAGTCAAGCAGTCAGTCAGTCAGTGTCTGTCAGTCATTTAGTCATTCAGTCAGTCAGTGAAATAGCCAGTCAGAGAGTCAAGCAGTCAGTCAGTCAGTCTCAGTCAGTCAGTTAGTCAGTCAGTCAGTCAGTCAGTCAGTCAGTCCAGTCTCAGTCAGTCAGGCAGTTAGTCAGTCAGTCTCGGTCAGTCAGTGAGTCAGTCAGTCAGTATCAGTCAGTCAGTGAGTCAGTCTGTCAGTCAGGCAGTATCAGTCAGGCAGTAAGACTCCGCTCGACAGAACTCCGATAGCCTAATGGCTAGACCGCTGGTCTTCCAAGCGAGTGGCCTGGGTTCGAGTCCCAGCCGGAGCGAATATCTTCAATGTATATATTTCTTTTCTAATTTGAAAATTCTTTTTTTTTTTCAATTTCTTTCCTTTGCAATTATTGATTATTTATGTAGGGAAGAAAATTCTGAGTCAGTTTAATTTTTCGACACGAAGATTTCAAAGTGTTTAAATAAACAATTACCAAGGTGCATTTTTTGTTTTTATTATATTTAAAACTCCCACCGACAGAGCTCCCATAGACTAATGGCTAGAGTGTTAGGCTTCCAAGCGAGTGGCCCTGGGTTCGAGTCCCGGCCGGAAAGGAAATCTTAAATGCAAATATTTTTTTCTAATTTTATAATTCTTTTTTTTTTTATGTTTCCCTTTTGCGAAGTCAGTCAGTCAGTCTGACAGTCAATCAGTCAAGCACTCAGTCATTCAGTCTCAGTCAGTCAGTCCAGTCAGTCAGTCACTCAGTCAGTCAGTTAGTCCTTCAGCCAGTCAGTCAAGCAGTCAGTCATTTAGTCTCAGTCAGTCAGTCATTCAATCAGTCAGTCAGTCAGGCAGTCAGTCAATCGGTCAGCCTTATTCAGTCAGTCTGTCAGTCAGTCAGTCAGTCAGCCTTATTCAGTCAGTCTGTCAGTCATCCTTATTCAGTCAGTCTGTCAGTCAGTCAGTCGGTCAGTCCTGTCCAGTCAGTTAGTCAGTCAAGCAGTCAGTCAGGTAGTGAAGCAGTCAGTCAGTCAGTGTCTGTCAGTCATTTAGTCATTCAGTCGATCAGTGAAATAGCCAGTCAGAGAGTCAAGCAGTCAGTCAGTCAGTCTCAGTCAGTCAGTTAGTCAGTCAGTCAGTCAGTCAGTCAGTCAGTCCAGTCTCAGTCAGTCAGGCAGTTAGTCAGTCAGTCTCGGTCAGTCAGTGAGTCAGTCAGTCAGTATCAGTCAGTCAGTGAGTCAGTCTGTCAGTCAGGCAGTATCAGTCAGGCAGTAAGACTCCGCTCGACAGAACTCCGATAGCCTAATGGCTAGACCGCTGGTCTTCCAAGCGAGTGGCCTGGGTTCGAGTCCCAGCCGGAGCGAATATCTTCAATGTATATATTTCTTTTCTAATTTGAAAATTCTTTTTTTTTTCAATTTCTTTCCTTTGCAATTATTGATTATTTATGTAGGGAAGAAAATTCTGAGTCAGTTTAATTTTTCGACACGTAGATTTCAAAGTGTTTAAATAAACAATTACCAAGGTGCATTTTTTGTTTTTATTATATTTAAAACTCCCACCGACAGAGCTCCCACAGACTAATGGCTAGAGTGTTAGGCTTCCAAGCGAGTGGCCCTGGGTTCGAGTCCCAGCCTGAACGAAAATCTTCAATGTATACTTTTAGTTTCTAATTTGAAATTTCTTCTTCTTTTTTTTTAATTTTTCTCTTTTGCGAATATTGATTATTTATGTAGGGAGAAAAATTCTGAGTCAGTTTAATTATTCGACCTGTAAATTTCAAAGTGTTTGAATCAATAATTACCAAGGTGCATTTTTTGTTTTTATTATATTTAAGACTTCCATCGACAGAGCTCCGATAGCCTAATGGCTAGACCGTTGGGTTCCTAGCGCGTGGTACTGGGTTCGAGTCCCGGCCGGAAAGGAAATCTTAAATGCAAATATTTTTTTCTAATTTTATAATCCTTTTTTTTTATTTTTCCCTTTTGCGAAGTCAGTCAGTCAGTCTGACAGTCAATCAGTCAAGCACTCAGTCATTCAGTCTCAGTCAGTCAGTCCAGTCAGTCAGTCATTTAGTCTCAGTCAGTCAGTCATTCAGTCAGTCAGTCAGTCAGGCAGTCAGTCAGTCAGTCAGTCGGTCAGTCCTGTGCAGTCAGTTAGTCACTAAAGCAGTCAGTCAGTCTCAGTCAGTCAGTCAGTCAGTCAGTCCAGTCCAGTCTCAGTCAGTCATTCAGTCAGTCTCGGTCAGTCAGTCAGTCAGTCATTCAGTCAGTCAGTCAGACAGGCAGTCAGTCAGTCGGTCAGCCTTATTCAGTCAGTCTGTCAGTCAGTCAGTCAGTCAGCCTTATTCAGTCAGTCTCTCAGTCATCCTTATTCAGTCAGTCTGTCAGTCAGTCAGTCGGTCAGTCCTGTCCTGTCAGTTAGTCAGTCAAGCAGTCAGTCAGGTAGTCAAGCAGTCAGTCAGTCAGTGTCAGTCAGTCATTTAGTCATTCAGTCAGTCAGTGAAATAGCCAGTCAGAGAGTCAAGCAGTCAGTCAGTCAGTCTCAGTCAGTCAGTTAGTCAGTCAGTCAGTCAGTCAGTCAGTCAGTCCAGTCTCAGTCAGTCAGGCAGTTAGTCAGTCTCGGTCAGTCAGTGAGTCAGTCAGTCAGTATCAGTCAGTGAGTCAGTCTGTCAGTCAGGCAGTATCAGTCAGGCAGTAAGACTCCGCTCGACAGAACTCCGATAGCCTAATGGCTAGACCGCTGGTCTTCCAAGCGAGTGGCCTGGGTTCGAGTCCCAGCCGGAGCGAATATCTTCAATGTATATATTTCTTTTCTAATTTGAAAATTCTTTTTTTTTTCAATTTCTTTCCTTTGCAATTATTGATTATTTATGTAGGGAAGAAAATTCTGAGTCAGTTTAATTTTTCGACACGAAGATTTCAAAGTGTTTAAATAAACAATTACCAAGGTGCATTTTTTGTTTTTATTATATTTAAAACTCCCACCGACAGAGCTCCCATAGACTAATGGCTAGAGTGTTAGGCTTCCAAGCGAGTGGCCCTGGGTTCGAGTCCCAGCCTGAACGAAAATCTTCAATGTATACTTTTAGTTTCTAATTTGAAATTTCTTCTTCTTTTTTTTTTAATTTTTCTCTTTTGCGAATATTGATTATTTATGTAGGGAGAAAAATTCTGAGTCAGTTTAATTATTCGACCTGTAAATTTCAAAGTGTTTGAATCAATAATTACCAAGGTGCATTTTTTGTTTTTATTATATTTAAGACTTCCATCGACAGAGCTCCGATAGCCTAATGGCTAGACCGTTGGGTTCCTAGCGCGTGGTACTGGGTTCGAGTCCCGGCCGGAAAGGAAATCTTAAATGCAAATATTTTTTTCTAATTTTATAATTCTTTTTTTTTTTATTTTTCCCTTTTGCGAAGTCAGTCAGTCAGTCTGACAGTCAATCAGTCAAGCACTCAGTCATTCAGTCTCAGTCAGTCAGTCCAGTCAGTCAGTCACTCAGCCAGTCAGTTAGTCCTTCAGCCAGTCAGTTAGTCCTTCAGCCAGTCAGTCAAGCAGTCAGTCATTTAGTCTCAGTCAGTCAGTCATTCAGTCAGTCAGTCAGTCAGTCATTCAGTCAGTCAGTCAGTCAGGCAGTCAGTCAGTCAGTCAGTCGGTCAGTCCTGTGCAGTCAGTTAGTCACTAAAGCAGTCAGTCAGTCTCAGTCAGTCAGTCAGTCAGTCAGTCCAGTCCAGTCTCAGTCAGTCAGTCAGTCAGTCTCGGTCAGTCAGTCAGTCAGTCATTCAGTCAGTCAGTCAGTCAGGCAGTCAGTCAGTCGGTCAGCCTTATTCACTCAGTCTGTCAGTCAGTCAGTCAGTCAGCCTTATTCAGTCAGTCTGTCAGTCATCCTTATTCAGTCAGTCTGTCAGTCAGTCAGTCGGTCAGTCCTGTCCAGTCAGTTAGTCAGTCAAGCAGTCAGTCAGGTAGTCAAGCAGTCAGTCAGTCAGTGTCAGTCAGTCATTTAGTCATTCAGTCAGTCAGTGAAATAGCCAGTCAGAGAGTCAAGCAGTCAGTCAGTCAGTCTCAGTCAGTCAGTTAGTCAGTCAGTCAGTCAGTCAGTCAGTCAGTCCAGTCTCAGTCAGTCAGGCAGTTAGTCAGTCAGTCTCGGTCAGTCAGTGAGTCAGTCAGTCAGTATCAGTCAGTCAGTGAGTCAGTCTGTCAGTCAGGCAGTATCAGTCAGGCAGTAAGACTCCGCTCGACAGAACTCCGATAGCCTAATGGCTAGACCGCTGGTCTTCCAAGCGAGTGTCCTGGGTTCGAGTCCCAGCCGGAGCGAATATCTTCAATGTATATATTTCTTTTCTAATTTGAAAATTCTTTTTTTTTTCAATTTCTTTCCTTTGCAATTATTGATTATTTATGTAGGGAAGAAAATTCTGAGTCAGTTTAATTTTTCGACACAAAGATTTCAAAGTGTTTAAATAAACAATTACCAAGGTGCATTTTTTGTTTTTATTATATTTAAAACTCCCACCGCCAGAGCTCCCATAGACTAATGGCTAGAGTGTTAGGCTTCCAAGCGAGTGGCCCTGGGTTCGAGTCCCGGCCGGAAAGGAAATCTTAAATGCAAATATTTTTTTCTAATTTTATAATTCTTTTTTTTTTTATTTTTCCCTTTTGCGAAGTCAGTCAGTCAGTCTGACAGTCAATCAGTCAAGCACTCAGTCATTCAGTCTCAGTCAGTCAGTCCAGTCAGTCAGTCACTCAGTCAGTCAGTTAGTCCTTCAGCCAGTCAGTCAAGCAGTCAGTCATTTAGTCTCAGTCAGTCAGTCATTCAATCAGTCAGTCAGTCAGGCAGTCAGTCAGTCGGTCAGCCTTATTCAGTCAGTCTGTCAGTCATCCTTATTCAGTCAGTCTGTCAGTCAGTCAGTCGGTCAGTCCTGTCCAGTCAGTTAGTCAGTCAAGCAGTCAGTCAGGTAGTCAAGCAGTCAGTCAGTCAGTGTCTGTCAGTCATTTAGTCATTCAGTCAGTCAGTGAAATAGCCAGTCAGAGAGTCAAGCAGTCAGTCAGTCAGTCTCAGTCAGTCAGTTAGTCAGTCAGTCAGTCAGTCAGTCAGTCAGTCCAGTCTCAGTCAGTCAGGCAGTTAGTCAGTCAGTCTCGGTCAGTCAGTGAGTCAGTCAGTCAGTATCAGTCAGTCAGTGAGTCAGTCTGTCAGTCAGGCAGTATCAGTCAGGCAGTAAGACTCCGCTCGACAGAACTCCGATAGCCTAATGGCTAGACCGCTGGTCTTCGAAGCGAGTGGCCTGGGTTCGAGTCCCAGCCGGAGCGAATATCTTCAATGTATATATTTCTTTTCTAATTTGAAAATTCTTTTTTTTTTTCAATTTCTTTCCTTTGCAATTATTGATTATTTATGTAGGGAAGAAAATTCTGAGTCAGTTTAAATTTTCGACACGAAGATTTCAAAGTGTTTAAATAAACAATTACCAAGGTGCATTTTTTGTTTTTATTATATTTAAAACTCCCACCGCCAGAGCTCCCATAGACTAATGGCTAGAGTGTTAGGCTTCCAAGCGAGTGGCCCTGGGTTCGAGTCCCGGCCGGAAAGGAAATCTTAAATGCAAATATTTTTTTCTAATTTTATAATTCTTTTTTTTTATTTTTCCCTTTTGCGAAGTCAGTCAGTCAGTCTGACAGTCAATCAGTCAAGCACTCAGTCATTCAGTCTCAGTCAGTCAGTCCAGTCAGTCAGTCACTCAGTCAGTCAGTTAGTCCTTCAGCCAGTCAGTCAAGCAGTCAGTCATTTAGTCTCAGTCAGTCAGTCATTCAATCAGTCAGTCAGTCAGGCAGTCAGTCAGTCGGTCAGCCTTATTCAGTCAGTCTGTCAGTCAGTCAGTCAGTCAGCCTTATTCAGTCAGTCTGTCAGTCATCCTTATTCAGTCAGTCTGTCAGTCAGTCAGTCGGCCAGTCCTGTCCAGTCAGTTAGTCAGTCAAGCAGTCAGTCAGGTAGTCAAGCAGTCAGTCAGTCAGTGTCTGTCAGTCATTTAGTCATTCAGTCAGTCAGTGAAATAGCCAGTCAGAGAGTCAAGCAGTCAGTCAGTCAGTCTCAGTCAGTCAGTTAGTCAGTCAGTCAGTCAGTCAGTCAGTCAGTCAGTCCAGTCTCAGTCAGTCAGGCAGTTAGTCAGTCAGTCTCGGTCAGTCAGTGAGTCAGTCAGTCAGTATCAGTCAGTCAGTGAGTCAGTCTGTCAGTCAGGCAGTATCAGTCAGGCAGTAAGACTCCGCTCGACAGAACTCCGATAGCCTAATGGCTAGACCGCTGGTCTTCCAAGCGAGTGGCCTGGGTTCGAGTCCCAGCCGGAGCGAATATCTTCAATGTATATATTTCTTTTCTAATTTGAAAATTCTTTTTTTTTTCAATTTCTTTCCTTTGCAATTATTGATTATTTATGTAGGGAAGAAAATTCTGAGTCAGTTTAATTTTTCGACACGAAGATTTCAAAGTGTTTAAATAAACAATTACCAAGGTGCATTTTTTGTTTTTATTATATTTAAAACTCCCACCGACAGAGCTCCCATAGACTAATGGCTAGAGTGTTAGGCTTCCAAGCGAGTGGCCCTGGGTTCGAGTCCCGGCCGGAAAGGAAATCTTAAATGCAAATATTTTTTTCTAATTTTATAATTCTTTTTTTTTTATTTTTCCCTTTTGCGAAGTCAGTCAGTCAGTCTGACAGTCAATCAGTCAAGCACTCAGTCATTCAGTCTCAGTCAGTCAGTCCAGTCAGTCAGTCACTCAGTCAGTCAGTTAGTCCTTCAGCCAGTCAGTCAAGCAGTCAGTCATTTAGTCTCAGTCAGTCAGTCATTCAATCAGTCAGTCAGTCAGGCAGTCAGTCAGTCGGTCAGCCTTATTCAGTCAGTCTGTCAGTCAGTCAGTCAGTCAGCCTTATTCAGTCAGTCTGTCAGTCATCCTTATTCAGTCAGTCTGTCAGTCAGTCAGTCGGTCAGTCCTGTCCAGTCAGTTAGTCAGTCAAGCAGTCAGTCAGGTAGTCAAGCAGTCAGTCAGTCAGTGTCTGTCAGTCATTTAGTCATTCAGTCAGTCAGTGAAATAGCCAGTCAGAGAGTCAAGCAGTCAGTCAGTCAGTCTCAGTCAGTCAGTTAGTCAGTCAGTCAGTCAGTCAGTCTCAGTCAGTCAGTTAGTCAGTCAGTCAGTCAGTCAGTCAGTCAGTCAGTCCAGTCTCAGTCAGTCAGGCAGTTAGTCAGTCAGTCTCGGTCAGTCAGTGAGTCAGTCAGTCAGTATCAGTCAGTCAGTGAGTCAGTCTGTCAGTCAGGCAGTATCAGTCAGGCAGTAAGACTCCGCTCGACAGAACTCCGATAGCCTAATGGCTAGACCGCTGGTCTTCCAAGCGAGTGGCCTGGGTTCGAGTCCCAGCCGGAGCGAATATCTTCAATGTATATATTTCTTTTCTAATTTGAAAATTCTTTTTTTTTTCAATTTCTTTCCTTTGCAATTATTGATTATTTATGTAGGGAAGAAAATTCTGAGTCAGTTTAATTTTTCGACACGAAGATTTCAAAGTGTTTAAATAAACAATTACCAAGGTGCATTTTTTGTTTTTATTATATTTAAAACTCCCACCGACAGAGCTCCCATAGACTAATGGCTAGACCGTTGGGTTCCTAGCGCGTGGTACTGGGTTCGAGTCCCGGCCGGAAAGGAAATCTTAAATGCAAATATTTTTTTCTAATTTTATAATTCTTTTTTTTTTATTTTTCCCTTTTGCGAAGTCAGTCAGTCAGTCTGACAGTCAATCAGTCAAGCACTCAGTAATTCAGTCTCAGTCAGTCAGTCCAGTCAGTCAGTCACTCAGCCAGTCAGTTAGTCCTTCAGCCAGTCAGTTAGTCCTTCAGCCAGTCAGTCAAGCAGTCAGTCATTTAGTCTCAGTCAGTCAGTCATTCAGTCAGTCAGTCAGTCAGGCAGTCAGTCAGTCAGTCAGTCGGTCAGTCCTGTGCAGTCAGTTAGTCACTAAAGCAGTCAGTCAGTCTCAGTCAGTCAGTCAGTCAGTCAGTCCAGTCCAGTCTCAGTCAGTCAGTCAGTCAGTCTCGGTCAGTCAGTCAGTCAGTCATTCAGTCAGTCAGTCAGTCAGGCAGTCAGTCAGTCGGTCAGCCTTATTCACTCAGTCTGTCAGTCAGTCAGTCAGTCAGCCTTATTCAGTCAGTCTGTCAGTCATCCTTATTCAGTCAGTCTGTCAGTCAGTCAGTCGGTCAGTCCTGTCCAGTCAGTTAGTCAGTCAAGCACTCAGTCAGGTAGTCAAGCAGTCAGTCAGTCAGTGTCAGTCAGTCATTTAGTCATTCAGTCAGTCAGTGAAATAGCCAGTCAGAGAGTCAAGCAGTCAGTCAGTCAGTCTCAGTTAGTCAGTCAGTCAGTCAGTCAGTCAGTCAGTCCAGTCTCAGTCAGTCAGGCAGTTAGTCAGTCAGTCTCGGTCAGTCAGTGAGTCAGTCAGTCAGTATCAGTCAGTCAGTGAGTCAGTCTGTCAGTCAGGCAGTATCAGTCAGGCAGTAAGACTCCGCTCGACAGAACTCCGATAGCCTAATGGCTAGACCGCTGGTCTTCCAAGCGAGTGGCCTGGGTTCGAGTCCCAGCCGGAGCGAATATCTTCAATGTATATATTTCTTTTCTAATTTGAAAATTCTTTTTTTTTCAATTTCTTTCCTTTGCAATTATTGATTATTTATGTAGGGAAGAAAATTCTGAGTCAGTTTAATTTTTCGACACGAAGATTTCAAAGTGTTTAAATAAACAATTACCAAGGTGCATTTTTTGTTTTTATTATATTTAAAACTCCCACCGACAGAGCTCCCATAGACTAATGGCTAGAGTGTTAGGCTTCCAAGCGAGTGGCCCTGGGTTCGAGTCCCGGCCGGAAAGGAAATCTTAAATACAAATATTTTTTTCTAATTTTATAATTCTTTTTTTTTTATTTTTCCCTTTTGCGAAGTCAGTCAGTCAGTCTGACAGTCAATCAGTCAAGCACTCAGTCATTCAGTCTCAGTCAGTCAGTCCAGTCAGTCAGTCACTCAGTCAGTCAGTTAGTCCTTCAGCCAGTCAGTCAAGCAGTCAGTCATTTAGTCTCAGTCAGTCAGTCATTCAATCAGTCAGTCAGTCAGGCAGTCAGTCAGTCGGTCAGCCTTATTCAGTCAGTCTGTCAGTCAGTCAGTCAGTCAGCCTTATTCAGTCAGTCTGTCAGTCATCCTTATTCAGTCAGTCTGTCAGTCAGTCAGTCGGTCAGTCCTGTCCAGTCAGTTAGTCAGTCAAGCAGTCAGTCAGGTAGTCAAGCAGTCAGTCAGTCAGTGTCTGTCAGTCATTTAGTCATTCAGTCAGTCAGTGAAATAGCCAGTCAGAGAGTCAAGCAGTCAGTCAGTCAGTCTCAGTCTGTCAGTTAGTCAGTCAGTCAGTCAGTCAGTCAGTCAGTCCAGTCTCAGTCAGTCAGGCAGTTAGTCAGTCAGTCTCGGTCAGTCAGTGAGTCAGTCAGTCAGTATCAGTCAGTCAGTGAGTCAGTCTGTCAGTCAGGCAGTATCAGTCAGGCAGTAAGACTCCGCTCGACAGAACTCCGATAGCCTAATGGCTAGACCGCTGGTCTTCCAAGCGAGTGGCCTGGGTTCGAGTCCCAGCCGGAGCGAATATCTTCAATGTATATATTTCTTTTCTAATTTGAAAATTCTTTTTTTTTTCAATTTCTTTCCTTTGCAATTATTGATTATTTATGTAGGGAAGAAAACTCTGAGTCAGTTTAATTTTTCGACACGAAGATTTCAAAGTGTTTAAATAAACAATTACCAAGGTGCATTTTTTGTTTTTATTATATTTAAAACTCCCACCGACAGAGCTCCCATAGACTAATGGCTAGAGTGTTAGGCTTCCAAGCGAGTGGCCCTGGGTTCGAGTCCCGGCCGGAAAGGAAATCTTAAATGCAAATATTTTTTCCTAATTTTATAATTCTTTTTTTTTTATTTTTCCCTTTTGCGAAGTCAGTCAGTCAGTCTGACAGTCAATCAGTCAAGCACTCAGTCATTCAGTCTCAGTCAGTCAGTCCAGTCAGTCAGTCACTCAGTCAGTCAGTTAGTCCTTCAGGCAGTCAGTCAAGCAGTCAGTCATTTAGTCTCAGTCAGTCAGTCATTCAGTCAGTCAGTCAGTCAGGCAGTCAGTCAGTCAGTCAGTCGGTCAGTCAGGCAGTCAGTCAGTCGGTCAGCCTTATTCAGTCAGTCTGTCAGTCAGTCAGTCAGTCAGCCTTATTCAGTCAGTCTGTCAGTCAGTCAGTCGGTCAGTCCTGTCCAGTCAGTTAGTCAGTCAAGCAGTCAGTCAGGTAGTCAAGCAGTCAGTCAGTCAGTGTCAGTCAGTCATTTAGTCATTCAGTCAGTCAGTGAAATAGCCAGTCAGAGAGTCAAGCAGTCAGTCAGTCAGTCTCAGTCAGTCAGTTAGTCAGTCAGTCAGTCAGTCAGTCAGTCAGTCCAGTCTCAGTCAGTCAGGCAGTTAGTCAGTCAGTCTCGGTCAGTCAGTGAGTCAGTCAGTCAATATCAGTCAGTCAGTGAGTCAGTCTGTCAGTCAGGCAGTATCAGTCAGGCAGTAAGACTCCGCTCGACAGAACTCCGATAGCCTAATGGCTAGACCGCTGGTCTTCCAAGCGAGTGGCCTGGGTTCGAGGCCCAGCCGGAGCGAATATCTTCAATGTATATATTTCTTTTCTAATTTGAAATTTTTTTTTTTTTCAATTTCTTTCCTTTGCAATTATTGATTATTTATGTAGGGAAGAAAATTCTGAGTCAGTTTAATTTTTCGACACGAAGATTTCAAAGTGTTTAAATAAACAATTACCAAGGTGCATTTTTTGTTTTTATTATATTTAAAACTCCCAACGACAGAGCTCCCATAGACTAATGGCTAGAGTGTTAGGCTTCCAAGCGAGTGGCCCTGGGTTCGAGTCCCAGCCTGAACGAAAATCTTCAATGTATACTTTTAGTTTCTAATTTGAAATTTCTTCTTCTTTTTTTTTTATTTTTCTCTTTTGCGAATATTGATTATTTATGTAGGGAGAAAAATTCTGAGTCAGTTTAATTATTCGACCTGTAAATTTCAAAGTGCTTGAATCAATAATTACCAAGGTGCATTTTTTGTTTTTATTATATTTAAGACTTCCATCGACAGAGCTCCGATAGCCTAATGGCTAGACCGTTGGGTTCCAAGCGCGTGGTACTGGGTTCGAGTCCCGGCCGGAACGAAAATCTTCCATGTATATATTTCTCTTCTAATTTGAAGATTCTTTTTTTTTTCAATTTGTTTCTTTTGCAAATATGGATTATTTATGTACGGAAGAAAATTCTGAGTCAGTTTAATCATTCGACCTTTAGATTTCAAAGATTTTAGATCAATAATTACTAAGGTGCATTTTTTGTTTTTATTATAATTAAGACACCGATCAACAGAGATCCGATAGTATATTGGCGAGAGCGTTGGGCTTCCATGAGTGTCGCCCTGGGTTCAAATCCCAGCCGGAAAGGAAATCTTAAATGCAAATATTTTTTTCTAATTTTATAATTCTTTTTTTTTTATTTTTCCCTTTTGCGAAGTCAGTCAGTCAGTCTGACAGTCAATCAGTCAAGCACTCAGTCATTCAGTCTCAGTCAGTCAGTCCAGTCAGTCAGTCACTCAGTCAGTCAGTTAGTCCTTCAGCCAGTCAGTCAAGCAGTCAGTCATTTAGTCTCAGTCAGTCAGTCATTCAGTCAGTCAGTCAGTCAGGCAGTCAGTTAGTCACTAAAGCAGTCAGTCAGTCTCAGTCAGTCAGTCAGTCAGTCAGTCCAGTCCAGTCCAGTCTCAGTCAGTCAGTCAGTCAGTCTCGGTCAGTCAGTCAGTCAGTCATTCAGTCAGTCAGTCAGTCAGGCAGTCAGTCAGTCGGTCAGCCTTATATAGTCAGTCTGTCAGTCAGTCAGTCAGTCAGCCTTATTCAGTCAGTCTGTCAGTCATCCTTATTCAGTCAGTCTGTCAGTCAGTCAGTCGGTCAGTCCTGTCCAGTAAGTTAGTCAGTCAAGCAGTCAGTCAGGTAGTCAAGCAGTCAGTCAGTCAGTGTCAGTCAGTCATTTAGTCATTCAGTCAGTCAGTGAAATAGCCAGTCAGAGAGTCAAGCAGTCAGTCAGTCAGTCTCAGTCAGTCAGTTAGTCAGTCAGTCAGTCAGTCAGTCAGTCAGTCCAGTCTCAGTCAGTCAGGCAGTTAGTCAGTCAGTCTCGGTCAGTCAGTGAGTCAGTCAGTCAGTATCAGTCAGTGAGTCAGTCTGTCAGTCAGGCAGTATCAGTCAGGCAGTAAGACTCCGCTCGACAGAACTCCGATAGCCTAATGGCTAGACCGCTGGTCTTACAAGCGAGTGGCCTGGGTTCGAGTCCCAGCCGGAGCGAATATCTTCAATGTATATATTTCTTTTCTAATTTGAAAATTCTTTTTTTTTTCAATTTCTTTCCTTTGCAATTATTGATTATTTATGTAGGGAAGAAAATTCTGAGTCAGTTTAATTTTTCGACACGAAGATTTCAAATTGTTTAAATAAACAATTACCAAGGTGCATTTTTTGTTTTTATTATATTTAAAACTCCCACCGACAGAGCTCCCATAGACTAATGGCTAGAGTGTTAGGCTTCCAAGCGAGTGGCCCAGGGTTCGAGTCCCAGCCTGAACGAAAATCTTCAATGTATACTTTTAGTTTCTAATTTGAAATTTCTTCTTCTTTTTTTTTTAATTTTTCTCTTTTGCGAATATTGATTATTTATGTAGTGAGAAAAATTCTGAGTCAGTTTAATTATTCGACCTGTAAATTTCAAAGTGTTTGAATCAATAATTACCAAGGTGCATTTTTTGTTTTTATTATATTTAAGACTTCCATCGACAGAGCTCCGATAGCCTAATGGCTAGACCGTTGGGTTCCTAGCGCGTGGTACTGGGTTCGAGTCCCGGCCGGAAAGGAAATCTTAAATGCAAATATTTTTTTCTAATTTTATAATTCTTTTTTTTTTATTTTTCCCTTTTGCGAAGTCAGTCACTCAGTCTGACAGTCAATCAGTCAAGCACTCAGTCATTCAGTCTCAGTCAGTCAGTCCAGTCAGTCAGTCACTCAGTCAGTCAGTTAGTCCTTCAGCCAGTCAGTCAAGCAGTCAGTCATTTAGTCTCAGTCAGTCAGTCAGTCAGGCAGTCAGTCAGTCAGTCAGTCGGTCAGTCCTGTGCAGTCAGTTAGTCACTAAAGCAGTCAGTCAGTCTCAGTCAGTCAGTCAGTCAGTCAGTCCAGTCCAGTCTCAGTCAGTCAGTCAGTCAGTCTCGGTCAGTCAGTCAGTCAGTCATTCAGTCAGTCAGTCAGTCAGGCAGTCAGTCAGTCGGTCAGCCTTATTCAGTCAGTCTGTCAGTCAGTCAGTCGGTCAGTCCTGTCCAGTCAGTTAGTCAGTCAAGCAGTCAGTCAGTTAGTCAAGCAGTCAGTCAGTCAGTGTCAGTCAGTCATTTAGTCATTCAGTCAGTCAGTGAAATAGCCAGTCAGAGAGTCAAGCAGTCAGTCAGTCAGTCTCAGTCAGTCAGTTAGTCAGTCAGTCAGTCAGTCAGTCAGTCAGTCCAGTCTCAGTCAGTCAGGCAGTTAGTCAGTCAGTCTCGGTCAGTCAGTGAGTCAGTCAGTCAGTATCAGTCAGTCAGTGAGTCAGTCTGTCAGTCAGGCAGTAAGACTCCGCTCGACAGAACTCCGATAGCCTAATGGCTAGACCGCTGGTCTTCCAAGCGAGTGGCCTGAGTTCGAGTCCCAGCCGGAGCGAATATCTTCAATGTATATATTTCTTTTCTAATTTGAAAATTCTTTTTTTTTTCAATTTCTTTCCTTTGCAATTATTGATTATTTATGTAGGGAAGAAAATTCTGAGTCAGTTTAATTTTTCGACACGAAGATTTCAAAGTGTTTAAATAAACAATTACCAAGGTGCATTTTTTGTTTTTATTATATTTAAAACTCCCACCGACAGAGCTCCCATAGACTAATGGCTAGAGTGTTAGGCTTCCAAGCGAGTGGCCCTGGGTTCGAGTCCCGGCCGGAAAGGAAATCTTAAATGCAAATATTTTTTTCTAATTTTATAATTCTTTTTTTTTTATTTTTCCCTTTTGCGAAGTCAGTCAGTCAGTCTGACAGTCAATCAGTCAAGCACTCAGTCATTCAGTCTCAGTCAGTCAGTCCAGTCAGTCAGTCACTCATTCAGTCAGTTAGTCCTTCAGCCAGTCAGTCAAGCAGTCAGTCATTTAGTCTCAGTCAGTCAGTCATTCAGTCAGTCAGTCAGTCAGGCAGTCAGTCAGTCAGTCAGTCGGTCAGTCCTGTGCAGTCAGTTAGTCACTAAAGCAGTCAGTCAGTCTCAGTCAATCAGTCAGTCAGTCAGTCCAGTCCAGTCTCAGTCAGTCAGTCAGTCAGTCTCGGTCAGTCAGTCAGTCAGTCATTCAGTCAGTCAGTCAGTCAGGCAGTCAGTCAGTCGGTCAGCCTTATTCAGTCAGTCTGTCAGTCAGTCAGTCAGTCAGCCTTATTCAGTCAGTCTGTCAGTCATCCTTATTCAGTCAGTCTGTCAGTCAGTCAGTCGGTCAGTCCTGTCCAGTCAGTTAGTCAGTCAAGCAGTCAGTCAGGTAGTCAAGCAGTCAGTCAGTCAGTGTCAGTCAGTCATTTAGTCATTCAGTCAGTCAGTGAAATAGCCAGTCAGAGAGTCAAGCAGTCAGTCAGTCAGTCTCAGTCAGTCAGTTAGTCAGTCAGTCAGTCAGTCAGTCAGTCAGTCCAGTCTCAGTCAGTCAGGCAGTTAGTCAGTCAGTCTCGGTCAGTCAGTGAGTCAGTCAGTCAGTATCAGTCAGTCAGTGAGTCAGTCTGTCAGTCAGGCAGTATCAGTCAGGCAGTAAGACTCCGCTCGACAGAACTCCGATAGCCTAATGGCTAGACCGCTGGTCTTCCAAGCGAGTGGCCTGGGTTCGAGTCCCAGCCGGAGCGAATATCTTCAATGTATATATTTCTTTTCCAATTTGAAAATTCTTTTTTTTTTCAATTTCTTTCCTTTGCAATTATTGATTATTTATGTAGGGAAGAAAATTCTGAGTCAGTTTAATTTTTCGACACGAAGATTTCAAAGTGTTTAAATAAACAATTACCAAGGTGCATTTTTTGTTTTTATTATATTTAAAACTCCCACCGACAGAGCTCCCATAGACTAATGGCTAGAGTGTTAGGCTTCCAAGCGAGTGGCCCTGGGTTCGAGTCCCGGCCGGAAAGGAAATCTTAAATGCAAATATTTTTTTCTAATTTTATAATTCTTTTTTTTTTTTATTTTTCCCTTTTGCGAAGTCAGTCAGTCAGTCTGACAGTCAATCAGTCAAGCACTCAGTCATTCAGTCTCAGTCAGTCAGTCCAGTCAGTCAGTCACTCAGTCAGTCAGTTAGTCCTTCAGCCAGTGAGTCAAGCAGTCAGTCGTTTAGTCTCAGTCAGTCAGTCATTCAGTCAGTCAGTAAGTCAGGCAGTCAGTCAGTCAGTCAGTCGGTCAGTCCTGTGCAGTCAGTTAGTCACTAAAGCAGTCAGTCAGTCTCAGTCAGTTAGTCAGTCAGCCTTATTCAGTCAGTCTGTCAGTCATCCTTATTCAGTCAGTCTGTCAGTCAGTCAGTCGGTCAGTCCTGTCCAGTCAGTTAGTCAGTCAAGCAGTCAGTCAGGTAGTCAAGCAGTCAGTCAGTCAGTGTCAGTCAGTCATTTAGTCATTCAGTCAGTCAGTGAAATAGCCAGTCAGAGAGTCAAGCAGTCAGTCAGTCAGTCTCAGTCAGTCAGTTAGTCAGTCAGTCAGTCAGTCAGTCAGTCAGTCCAGTCTCAGTCAGTCAGGCAGTTAGTCAGTCAGTCTCGGTCAGTCAGTGAGTCAGTCAGTCAGTATCAGTCAGTCAGTGAGTCAGTCTGTCAGTCAGGCAGTATCAGTCAGGCAGTAAGACTCCGCTCGACAGAACTCCGATAGCCTAATGGCTAGACCGCTGGTCTTCCAAGCGAGTGGCCTGGGTTCGAGTCCCAGCCGGAGCGAATATCTTCAATGTATATATTTCTTTTCTAATTTGAAAATTCTTTTTTTTTTTCAATTTCTTTCCTTTGCAATTATTGATTATTTATGTAGGGAAGAAAATTCTGAGTCAGTTTAATTTTTCGACACGAAGATTTCAAAGTGTTTAAATAAACAATTACCAAGGTGCATTTTTTGTTTTTATTATATTTAAAACTCCCACCGACAGAGCTCCCATAGACTAATGGCTAGAGTGTTAGGCTTCCAAGCGAGTGGCCCTGGGTTCGAGTCCCGGCCGGATAGGAAATCTTAAATGCAAATATTTTTTTCTAATTTTATAATTCTTTTTTTTTTATTTTTCCCTTTTGCGAAGTCAGTCAGTCAGTCTGACAGTCAATCAGTCAAGCACTCAGTCATTCAGTCTCAGTCAGTCAGTCAGTCACTCAGTCAGTCAGTTAGTCCTTCAGCCAGTGAGTCAAGCAGTCAGTCATTTAGTCTCAGTCAGTCAGTCATTCAGTCAGTCAGTCATTCAGTCAGTCAGTCATTCAGTCAGTCAGTCAGTCAGGCAGTCAGTCAGTCAGTCAGTCGGTCAGTCCTGTGCAGTCAGTTAGTCACGAAAGCAGTCAGTCAGTCTCAGTCAGTCAGTCAGTCAGCCAGTCCAGTCCAGTCTCAGTCAGCCAGTCAGTCAGTCTCGGTCAGTCAGTCATTCAGTCATTCAGTCAGTCAGGCAGTCAGTCAGTCGGTCAGCCTTATTCAGTCAGTCTGTCAGTCATCCTTATTCAGTCAGTCTGTTAGTCAGTCAGTCGGTCAGTCCTGTCCAGTCAGTTAGTCAGTCAAGCAGTCAGTCAGGTAGTCAAGCAGTCAGTCAGTCAGTGTCAGTCAGTCATTTAGTCATTCAGTCAGTCAGTGAAATAGCCAGTCAGAGAGTCAAGCAGTCAGTCAGTCAGTCTCAGTCAGTCAGTTAGTCAGTCAGTCAGTCAGTCAGTCAGTCAGTCCAGTCTCAGTCAGTCAGGCAGTTAGTCAGTCAGTCTCGGTCAGTCAGTGAGTCAGTCAGTCAATATCAGTCAGTCAGTGAGTCAGTCTGTCAGTCAGGCAGTATCAGTCAGGCAGTAAGACTCCGCTCGACAGAACTCCGATAGCCTAATGGCTAGACCGCTGGTCTTCCAAGCGAGTGGCCTGGGTTCGAGTCCAAGCCGGAGCGAATATCTTCAATGTATATATTTCTTTTCCAATTTGAAAATTCTTTTTTTTTTTCAATTTCTTTCCTTTGCAATTATTGATTATTTATGTAGGGAAGAAAATTCTGAGTCAGTTTAATTTTTCGACACGAAGATTTCAAAGTGTTTAAATAAACAATTACCAAGGTGCATTTTTTGTTTTTATTATATTTAAAACTCCCGACGACAGAGCTCCCATAGACTAATGGCTAGAGTGTTAGGCTTCCAAGCGAGTGGAACTGGGTTCGAGTCCCGGCCGGAAAGGAAATCTTAAATGCAAATATTTTTTTCTAATTTTATAATTCTTTTTTTTTTTATTTTTCCCTTTTGCGAAGTCAGTCAGTCAGTCTGACAGTCAATCAGTCAAGCACTCAGTCATTCAGTCTCAGTCAGTCAGTCCAGTCAGTCAGTCACTCAGTCAGTCAGTTAGTCCTTCAGCCAGTGAGTCAAGCAGTCAGTCGTTTAGTCTCAGTCAGTCAGTCATTCAGTCAGTCAGTAAGTCAGGCAGTCAGTCAGTCAGTCAGTCGGTCAGTCCTGTGCAGTCAGTTAGTCACTAAAGCAGTCAGTCAGTCTCAGTCAGTCAGTCAGTCAGTCAGTCAGTCAGCCTTATTCAGTCAGTCTGTCAGTCATCCTTATTCAGTCAGTCTGTCAGTCAGTCAGTCGGTCAGTCCTGTCCAGTCAGTTAGTCAGTCAAGCAGTCAGTCAGGTAGTCAAGCAGTCAGTCAGTCAGTGTCAGTCAGTCATTTAGTCATTCAGTCAGTCAGTGAAATAGCCAGTCAGAGAGTCAAGCAGTCAGTCAGTCAGTCTCAGTCAGTCAGTTAGTCAGTCAGTCAGTCAGTCAGTCAGTCAGTCCAGTCTCAGTCAGTCAGGCAGTTAGTCAGTCAGTCTCGGTCAGTCAGTGAGTCAGTCAGTCAGTATCAGTCAGTCAGTGAGTCAGTCTGTCAGTCAGGCAGTATCAGTCAGGCAGTAAGACTCCGCTCGACAGAACTCCGATAGCCTAATGGCTAGACCGCTGGTCTTCCAAGCGAGTGGCCTGGGTTCGAGTCCCAGCCGGAGCGAATATCTTCAATGTATATATTTCTTTTCTAATTTGAAAATTCTTTTTTTTTTCAATTTCTTTCCTTTGCAATTATTGATTATTTATGTAGGGAAGAAAATTCTGAGTCAGTTGAATTTTTCGACACGAAGATTTCAAAGTGTTTAAATAAACAATTACCAAGGTGCATTTTTTGTTTTTATTATATTTAAAACTCCCACCGACAGAGCTCCCATAGACTAATGGCTAGAGTGTTAGGCTTCCAAGCGAGTGGCCCTGGGTTCGAGTCCCGGCCGGAAAGGAAATCTTAAATGCAAATATTTTTTTCTAATTTTATAATTCTTTTTTTTTTATTTTTCCCTTTTGCGAAGTCAGTCAGTCAGTCTGACAGTCAATCAGTCAAGCACTCAGTCATTCAGTCTCAGTCAGTCAGTCCAGTCAGTCAGTCACTCAGTCAGTCAGTTAGTCCTTCAGCCAGTGAGTCAAGCAGTCAGTCATTTAGTCTCAGTCAGTCAGTCATTCAGTCAGTCAGTCAGTCAGGCAGTCAGTCAGTCAGTCAGTCGGTCAGTCCTGTGCAGTCAGTTAGTCACTAAAGCAGTCAGTCAGTCTCAGTCAGTCAGTCAGTCAGCCAGTCCAGTCCAGTCTCAGTCAGCCAGTCAGTCAGTCTCGGTCAGTCAGTCATTCAGTCATTCAGTCAGTCAGGCAGTCAGTCAGTCGGTCAGCCTTATTCAGTCAGTCTGTCAGTCATCCTTATTCAGTCAGTCTGTTAGTCAGTCAGTCGGTCAGTCCTGTCCAGTCAGTTAGTCAGTCAAGCAGTCAGTCAGGTAGTCAAGCAGTCAGTCAGTCAGTGTCAGTCAGTCATTTAGTCATTCAGTCAGTCAGTGAAATAGCCAGTCAGAGAGTCAAGCAGTCAGTCAGTCAGTCTCAGTCAGTCAGTTAGTCAGTCAGTCAGTCAGTCAGTCCAGTCTCAGTCAGTCAGGCAGTTAGTCAGTCAGTCTCGGTCAGTCAGTGAGTCAGTCAGTCAGTATCAGTCAGTCAGTGAGTCAGTCTGTCAGTCAGGCAGTATCAGTCAGGCAGTAAGACTCCGCTCGACAGAACTCCGATAGCCTAATGGCTAGACCGCTGGTCTTCCAAGCGAGTGGCCTGGGTTCGAGTCCCAGCCGGAGCGAATATCTTCAATGTATATATTTCTTTTCTAATTTGAAAATTCTTTTTTTTTTCAATTTCTTTCCTTTGCAATTATTGATTATTTATGTAGGGAAGAAAATTCTGAGTCAGTTTAATTTTTCGACACGAAGATTTCAAAGTGTTTAAATAAACAATTACCAAGGTGCATTTTTTGTTTTTATTATATTTAAAACTCCCGACGACAGAGCTCCCATAGACTAATGGCTAGAGTGTTAGGCTTCCAAGCGAGTGGAACTGGGTTCGAGTCCCGGCCGGAAAGGAAATCTTAAATGCAAATATTTTTTTCTAATTTTATAATTCTTTTTTTTTTATTTTTCCCTTTTGCGAAGTCAGTCAGTCAGTCTGACAGTCAATCAGTCAAGCACTCAGTCATTCAGTCTCAGTCAGTCAGTCCAGTCAGTCAGTCACTCAGTCAGTCAGTTAGTCCTTCAGCCAGTGAGTCAAGCAGTCAGTCGTTTAGTCTCAGTCAGTCAGTCATTCAGTCAGTCAGTCAGTCTGGCAGTCAGTCAGTCAGTCAGTCTGGCAGTCAGTCAGTCAGTCAGTCGGTCAGTCCTGTGCAGTCAGTTAGTCACTAAAGCAGTCAGTCAGTCTCAGTCAGTCAGTCAGTCAGTCAGTCAGTCAGCCTTATTCAGTCAGTCTGTCAGTCATCCTTATTCAGTCAGTCTGTCAGTCAGTCAGTCGGTCAGTCCTGTCCAGTCAGTTAGTCAGTCAAGCAGTCAGTCAGGTAGTCAAGCAGTCAGTCAGTCAGTGTCAGTCAGTCATTTAGTCATTCAGTCAGTCAGTGAAATAGCCAGTCAGAGAGTCAAGCAGTCAGTCAGTCAGTCTCAGTCAGTCAGTTAGTCAGTCAGTCAGTCAGTCAATCAGTCAGTCCAGTCTCAGTCAGTCAGGCGGTTAGTCAGTCAGTCTCGGTCAGTCAGTGAGTCAGTCAGTCAATATCAGTCAGTCAGTGAGTCAGTCTGTCAGTCAGGCAGTATCAGTCAGGCAGTAAGACTCCGCTCGACAGAACTCCGATAGCCTAATGGCTAGACCGCTGGTCTTCCAAGCGAGTGGCCTGGGTTCGAGTCCCAGCCGGAGCGAATATCTTCAATGTATATATTTCTTTTCTAATTTGAAAATTCTTTTTTTTTTCAATTTCTTTCCTTTGCAATTATTGATTATTTATGTAGGGAAGAAAATTCTGAGTCAGTTGAATTTTTCGACACGAAGATTTCAAAGTGTTTAAATAAACAATTACCAAGGTGCATTTTTTGTTTTTATTATATTTAAAACTCCCACCGACAGAGCTCCCATAGACTAATGGCTAGAGTGTTAGGCTTCCAAGCGAGTGGCCCTGGGTTCGAGTCCCGGCCGGAAAGGAAATCTTAAATGCAAATATTTTTTTCTAATTTTATAATTCTTTTTTTTTTATTTTTCCCTTTTGCGAAGTCAGTCAGTCAGTCTGACAGTCAATCAGTCAAGCACTCAGTCATTCAGTCTCAGTCAGTCAGTCCAGTCAGTCAGTCACTCAGTCAGTCAGTTAGTCCTTCAGCCAGTGAGTCAAGCAGTCAGTCATTTAGTCTCAGTCAGTCATTCAGTCAGTCAGTCAGTCAGGCAGTCAGTCAGTCAGTCAGTCGGTCAGTCCTGTGCAGTCAGTTAGTCACTAAAGCAGTCAGTCAGTCTCAGTCAGTCAGTCAGTCAGCCAGTCCAGTCCAGTCTCAGTCAGCCAGTCAGTCAGTCTCGGTCAGTCAGTCATTCAGTCATTCAGTCAGTCAGGCAGTCAGTCAGTCGGTCAGCCTTATTCAGTCAGTCTGTCAGTCATCCTTATTCAGTCAGTCTGTTAGTCAGTCAGTCGGTCAGTCCTGTCCAGTCAGTTAGTCAGTCAAGCAGTCAGTCAGGTAGTCAAGCAGTCAGTCAGTCAGTGTCAGTCAGTCATTTAGTCATTCAGTCAGTCAGTGAAATAGCCAGTCAGAGAGTCAAGCAGTCAGTCAGTCAGTCTCAGTCAGTCAGTTAGTCAGTCAGTCAGTCAGTCAGTCAGTCAGTCCAGTCTCAGTCAGTCAGGCAGTTAGTCAGTCAGTCTCGGTCAGTCAGTGAGTCAGTCAGTCAGTATCAGTCAGTCAGTGAGTCAGTCTGTCAGTCAGGCAGTATCAGTCAGGCAGTAAGACTCCGCTCGACAGAACTCCGATAGCCTAATGGCTAGACCGCTGGTCTTCCAAGCGAGTGGCCTGGGTTCGAGTCCCAGCCGGAGCGAATATCTTCAATGTATATATTTCTTTTCTAATTTGAAAATTCTTTTTTTTTCAATTTCTTTCCTTTGCAATTATTGATTATTTATGTAGGGAAGAAAATTCTGAGTCAGTTTAATTTTTCGACACGAAGATTTCAAAGTGTTTAAATAAACAATTACCAAGGTGCATTTTTTGTTTTTATTATATTTAAAACTCCCACCGACAGAGCTCCCATAGACTAATGGCTAGAGTGTTAGGCTTCCAAGCGAGTGGCCCTGGGTTCGAGTCCCAGCCTGAACGAAAATCTTCAATGTATACTTTTAGTTTCTAATTTGAAATTTCTTCTTCTTTTTTTTGTAATTTTTCTCTTTTGCGAATATTGATTATTTATGTAGGGAGAAAAATTCTGAGTCAGTTTAATTATTCGACCTGTAAATTTCAAAGTGTTTGAATCAATAATTACCAAGGTGCATTTTCTGTTTTTATTATATTTAAGACTTCCATCGACAGAGCTCCGATAGCCTAATGGCTAGACCGTTGGGTTCCTAGCGCGTGGTACTGGGTTCGAGTCCCGGCCGGAAAGGAAATCTTAAATGCAAATGTTTTTTTCTAATTTTATAATTCTTTTTTTTTATTTTTCCCTTTTGCGAAGTCAGTCAGTCAGTCTGACAGTCAATCAGTCAAGCACTCAGTCATTCAGTCTCAGTCAGTCAGTCCAGTCAGTCAGTCACTCAGTCAGTCAGTTAGTCCTTCAGCCAGTCAGTCAAGCAGTCAGTCATTTAGTCTCAGTCAGTCAGTCATTCAGTCAGTCAGTCAGTCAGGCAGTCAGTCAGTCAGTCAGTCGGTCAGTCCTGTGCAGTCAGTTAGTCACTAAAGCAGTCAGTCAGTCTCAGTCAGTCAGTCAGTCAGTCAGTCCAGTCCAGTCTCAGTCAGTCAGTCAGTCAGTCTCGGTCAGTCAGTCAGTCAGTCATTCAGTCAGTCAGTCAGTCAGGCAGTCAGTCAGTCGGTCAGCCTTATTCAGTCAGTCTGTCAGTCAGTCAGTCAGTCAGCCTTATTCAGTCAGTCTGTCAGTCATCCTTATTCCGTCAGTCTGTCAGTCAATCAGTCGGTCAGTCCTGTCCAGTCAGTTAGTCAGTCAAGCAGTCAGTCAGGTAGTCAAGCAGTCAGTCAGTCAGTGTCAGTCAGTCATTTAGTCATTCAGTCAGTCAGTGAAATAACCAGTCAGAGAGTCAAGCAGTCAGTCAGTCAGTCTCAGTCAGTCAGTTAGTCAGTCAGTCAGTCAGTCAGTCAGTCAGTCAGTCAGTCAGTCAGTCCAGTCTCAGTCAGTCAGGCTATTAGTCAGTCAGTCTCGGTCAGTCAGTGAGTCAGTCAGTATCAGTCAGTCAGTGAGTCAGTCTGTCAGTCAGGCAGTATCAGTCAGGCAGTAAGACTCCGCTCGACAGAACTCCGATAGCCTAATGGCTAGACCGCTGGTCTTCCAAGCGAGTGGCCTGGGTTCGAGTCCCAGCCGGAGCGAATATCTTCAATGTATATATTTCTTTTCTAATTTGAAAATTCTTTTTTTTTCAATTTCTTTCCTTTGCAATTATTGATTATTTATGTAGGGAAGAAAATTCTGAGTCAGTTTAATTTTTCGACACGAAGATTTCAAAGTGTTTAAATAAACAATTACCAAGGTGCATTTTTTGTTTTTATTATATTTAAAACTCCCACCGACAGAGCTCCCATAGACTAATGGCTAGAGTGTTAGGCTCCCAAGCGAGTGGCCCTGGGTTCGAGTCCCAGCCTGAACGAAAATCTTCAATGTATACTTTTAGTTTCTAATTTGAAATTTCTTCTTCTTTTTTTTTTTAATTTTTCTCTTTTGCGAATATTGATTATTTATGTAGGGAGAAAAATTCTGAGTCAGTTTAATTCTTCGACCTGTAAATTTCAAAGTGTTTGAATCAATAATTACCAAGGTGCATTTTCTGTTTTTATTATATTTAAGACTTCCATCCACAGAGCTCCGATAGCCTAATGGCTAGACCGTTGGGTTCCAAGCGCGTGGTACTGGGTTCGAGTCCCGGCCGGAACGAAAATCTTCCATGTATATATTTCTCTTCTAATTTGAAGATTCTTTTTTTTTTCAATTTCTTTCTTTTGCAAATATGGATTATTTATGTACGGAAGAAAATTCTGAGTCAGTTTAATCATTCGACCTTTAGATTTCAAAGATTTTAGATCAATAATTACTAAGGTGCATTTTTTGTTTTTATTATAATTAAGACACCGATCAACAGAGATCCGAAAGTATATTGGCGAGAGCGTTGGGCTTCCATGAGTGTCGCCCTGGGTTCAAATCCCAGCCGGAAAGGAAATCTTAAATGCAAATATTTTTTTCTAATTTTATAATTCTTTTTTTTTTATTTTTCCCTTTTGCGAAGTCAGTCAGTCAGTCTGACAGTCAATCAGTCAAGCACTCAGTCATTCAGTCTCAGTCAGTCAGTCCAGTCAGTCAGTCACTCAGTCAGTCAGTTAGTCCTTCAGCCAGTCAGTCAAGCAGTCAGTCATTTAGTCTCAGTCAGTCAGTCAGTCAGTCAGTCAGTCAGTCAGGCAGTCAGTCAGTCAGTCAGTCGGTCAGTCCTGTGCAGTCAGTTAGTCACTAAAGCAGTCAGTCAGTCTCAGTCAGTCAGTCAGTCAGTCAGTCCAGTCCAGTCTCAGTCAGTCAGTCAGTCAGTCTCGGTCAGTCAGTCAGTCAGTCATTCAGTCAGTCAGTCAGTCAGGCAGTCAGTCAGTCGGTCAGCCTTATTCAGTCAGTCTGTCAGTCAGTCAGTCAGTCAGCCTTATTCAGTCAGTCTGTCAGTCATCCTTTTTCAGTCAGTCTGTCAGTCAGTCAGTCGGTCAGTCCTGTCCAGTCAGTTAGTCAGTCAAGCAGTCAGTCAGGTAGTCAAGCAGTCAGTTAGTCAGTCAAGCAGTCAGTCAGGTAGTCAAGCAGTCAGTCAGTCAGTGTCAGTCAGTCATTTAGTCATTCAGTCAGTCAGTGAAATAGCCAGTCAGAGAGTCAAGCAGTCAGTCAGTCAGTCTCAGTCAGTCAGTTAGTCAGTCAGTCAGTCAGTCAGTCAGTCAGTCCAGTCTCAGTCAGTCAGGCAGTTAGTCAGTCAGTCTCGGTAAGTCAGTGAGTCAGTCAGTCAGTATCAGTCAGTCAGTGAGTCAGTCTGTCAGTCAGGCAGTATCAGTCAGGCAGTAAGACTCCGCTCGACAGAACTCCGATAGCCTAATGGCTAGACCGCTGGTCTTCCAAGCGAGTGGCCTGGGTTCGAGTCCCAGCCGGAGCGAATATCTTCAATGTATATATTTCTTTTCTAATTTGAAAATTCTTTTTTTTTTCAATTTCTTTCCTTTGCAATTATTGATTATTTATGTAGGGAAGAAAATTCTGAGTCAGTTTAATTTTTCGACACGAAGATTTCAAAGTGTTTAAATAAACAATTACCAAGGTGCATTTTTTGTTTTTATTATATTTAAAACTCCCACCGACAGAGCTCCCATAGACTAATGGCTAGAGTGTTAGGCTTCCAAGCGAGTGGCCCTGGGTTCGAGTCCCGGCCGGAAAGGAAATCTTAAATGCAAATATTTTTTTCTAATTTTATAATTCTTTTTTTTTTATTTTTCCCTTTTGCGAAGTCAGTCAGTCAGTCTGACAGTCAATCAGTCAAGCACTCAGTCATTCAGTCTCAGTCAGTCAGTCCAGTCAGTCAGTCACTCAGTCAGTCAGTTAGTCTCAGTCAGTCAGTCATTCAGTCAGTCAGTCAGTCAGGCAGTCAGTCAGTCAGTCGGTCAGTCCTGTGCAGTCAGTTAGTCACTAAAGCAGTCAGTCAGTCTCAGTCAGTCAGTCAGTCAGTCAGTCCAGTCCAGTCCAGTCTCAGTCAGTCAGTCAGTCAGTCTCGGTCAGTCAGTCAGTCAGTCATTCAGTCAGTCAGTCAGTCAGGCAGTCAGTCAGTCGGTCAGCCTTATTCAGTCAGTCTGTCAGTCAGTCAGTCAGTCAGCCTTATTCAGTCAGTCTGTCAGTCATCCTTATTCAGTCAGTCTGTCAGTCAGTCAGTCTGTCAGTCCTGTCCAGTCAGTAAGTCAGTCAAGCAGTCAGTCAGGTAGTCAAGCAGTCAGTCAGTCAGTGTCAGTCAGTCATTTAGTCATTCAGTCAGTCAGTGAAATAGCCAGTCAGAGAGTCAAGCAGTCAGTCAGTCAGTCTCAGTCAGTCAGTTAGTCAGTCAGTCAGTCAGTCAGTCCAGTCTCAGTCAGTCAGGCAGTTAGTCAGTCAGTCTCGGTCAGTCAGTGAGTCAGTCAGTCAATATCAGTCAGTCAGTGAGTCAATCTGTCAGTCAGGCAGTATCAGTCAGGCAGTAAGACTCCGCTCGACAGAACTCCGATAGCCTAATGGCTAGACCGCTGGTCTTCCAAGCGAGTGGCCTGGGTTCGAGTCCCAGCCGGAGCGAATATCTTCAATGTATATATTTCTTTTCTAATTTGAAAATTCTTTTTTTTTCAATTTCTTTCCTTTGCAATTTTTGATTATTTATGTAGGGAAGAAAATTCTGAGTCAGTTTAATTTTTCGACACGAAGATTTCAAAGTGTTTAAATAAACAATTACCAAGGTGCATTTTTTGTTTTTATTATATTTAAAACTCCCACCGACAGAGCTCCCATAGACTAATGGCTAGAGTGGTAGGCTTCCAAGCGAGTGGCCCTGGGTTCGAGTCCCAGCCTGAACGAAAATCTTCAATGTATACTTTTAGTTTCTAATTTGAAATTTCTTCTTCTTTTTTTTGTAATTTTTCTCTTTTGCGAATATTGATTATTTATGTAGGGAGAAAAATTCTGAGTCAGTTTAAATATTCGACCTGTAAATTTCAAAGTGTTTGAATCAATAATTACCAAGGTGCATTTTCTGTTTTTATTATATTTAAGACTTCCATCGACAGAGCTCCGATAGCCTAATGGCTAGACCGTTTGGTTCCTAGCGCGTGGTACTGGGTTCGAGTCCCCGCCGGAAAGGAAATCTTAAATGCAAATGTTTTTTTCTAATTTTATAATTCTTTTTTTTTATTTTTCCCTTTTGCGAAGTCAGTCAGTCAGTCTGACAGTCAATCAGTCAAGCACTCAGTCATTCAGTCTCAGTCAGTCAGTCCAGTCAGTCAGTCACTCAGTCAGTCAGTTAGTCCTTCAGCCAGTCAGTCAAGCAGTCAGTCATTTAGTCTCAGTCAGTCAGTCATTCAGTCAGTCAGTCAGTCAGGCAGTCAGTCAGTCAGTCAGTCGGTCAGTCCTGTGCAGTCAGTTAGTCACTAAAGCAGTCAGTCAGTCTCAGTCAGTCAGTCCAGTCCAGTCTCAGTCAGTCAGTCAGTCAGTCTCGGTCAGTCAGTCAGTCAGTCATTCAGTCAGTCAGTCAGTCAGTCAGGCAGTCAGTCAGTCGGTCAGCCTTATTCAGTCAGTCTGTCAGTCAGTCAGTCAGTCATCCTTATTCAGTCAGTCTGTCAGTCATCCTTATTCAGTCAGTCTGTCAGTCAGTCAGTCGGTCAGTTATGTCCAGTCAGTTAGTCAGTCAAGCAGTCAGTCAGGTAGTCAAGCAGTCAGTCAGTCAGTGTCAGTCAGTCATTTAGTCATTCAGTCAGTCAGTGAAATAACCAGTCAGAGAGTCAAGCAGTCAGTCAGTCAGTCTCAGTCAGTCAGTCAGTCAGTCAGTCCAGTCTCAGTCAGTCAGGCAGTTAGTCAGTCAGTCTCGGTCAGTCAGTGAGTCAGTCAGTCAGTATCAGTCAGTCAGTGAGTCAGTCTGTCAGTCAGGCAGTATCAGTCAGGCAGTATCAGTCAGGCAGTAAGACTCCGCTCGACAGAACTCCGATAGCCTAATGGCTAGACCGCTGGTCTTCCAAGCGAGTGGCCTGGGTTCGAGTCCCAGCCGGAGCGAATATCTTCAATGTATATATTTCTTTTCTAATTTGAAAATTCTTTTTTTTTTTCAATTTCTTTCCTTTGCAATTATTGATTATTTATGTAGGGAAGAAAATTCTGAGTCAGTTTAATTATTCGACCTGTAAATTTCAAAGTGTTTGAATCAATAATTACCAAGGTGCATTTTTTGTTTTTATTATATTTAAGACTTCCATCGACAGAGCTCCGATAGCCTAATGGCTAGACCGTTGGGTTCCAAGCGCGTGGTACTGGGTTCGAGTCCCGGCCGGAACGAAAATCTTCCATGTATATATTTCTCTTCTAATTTGAAGATTCTTTTTTTTTTCAATTTCTTTCTTTTGCAAATATGGATTATTTATGTACGGAAGAAAATTCTGAGTCAGTTTAATCATTCGACCTTTAGATTTCAAAGATTTTAGATCAATAATTACTAAGGTGCATTTTTTGTTTTTATTATAATTAAGACACCGATCACCAGAGATCCGAAAGTATATTGGCGAGAGCGTTGGGCTTCCATGAGTGTCGCCCTGGGTTCAAATCCCAGCCGGAAAGGAAATCTTAAATGCAAATATTTTTTTCTAATTTTATAATTCTTTTTTTTTTATTTTTCCCTTTTGCGAAGTCAGTCAGTCAGTCTGACAGTCAATCAGTCAAGCACTCAGTCATTCAGTCTCAGTCAGTCAGTCCAGTCAGTCAGTCACTCAGTCAGTCAGTTAGTCCTTCAGCCAGTCAGTCAAGCAGTCAGTCATTTAGTCTCAGTCAGTCAGTCATTCAGTCAGTCAGTCAGTCAGTCGGTCAGTCCTGTGCAGTCAGTTAGTCACTAAAGCAGTCAGTCAGTCTCAGTCAGTCAGTCAGTCCAGTCCAGTCTCAGTCAGTCAGTCAGTCTCGGTCAGTCAGTCAGTCAGTCATTCAGTCAGTCAGTCAGTCAGGCAGTCAGTCAGTCGGTCAGCCTTATTCAGTCAGTCTGTCAGTCAGTCAGTCAGTCAGCCTTATTCAGTCAGTCTGTCAGTCATCCTTTTTCAGTCAGTCTGTCAGTCAGTCAGTCGGTCAGTCCTGTCCAGTCAGTTAGTCAGTCAAGCAGTCAGTCAGGTAGTCAAGCAGTCAGTTAGTCAGTCAAGCAGTCAGTCAGGTAGTCAAGCAGTCAGTCAGTCAGTGTCAGTCAGTCAGTTAGTCAGTCAGTCAGTCAGTCAGTGAAATAGCCAGTCAGAGAGTCAAGCAGTCAGTCAGTCAGTCTCAGTCAGTCAGTTAGTCAGTCAGTCAGTCAGTCAGTCAGTCAGTCCAGTCTCAGTCAGTCAGGCAGTTAGTCAGTCAGTCTCGGTCAGTCAGTGAGTCAGTCAGTCAGTATCAGTCAGTCAGTGAGTCAGTCTGTCAGTCAGGCAGTATCAGTCAGGCAGTAAGACTCCGCTCGACAGAACTCCGATAGCCTAATGGCTAGACCGCTGGTCTTCCAAGCGAGTGGCCTGGGTTCGAGTCCCAGCCGGAGCGAATATCTTCAATGTATATATTTCTTTTCTAATTTGAAAATTCTTTTTTTTTTCAATTTCTTTCCTTTGCAATTATTGATTATTTATGTAGGGAAGAAAATTCTGAGTCAGTTTAATTTTTCGACACGAAGATTTCAAAGTGTTTAAATAAACAATTACCAAGGTGCATTTTTTGTTTTTATTATATTTAAAACTCCCACCGACAGAGCTCCCATAGACTAATGGCTAGAGTGTTAGGCTTCCAAGCGAGTGGCCCTGGGTTCGAGTCCCGGCCGGAAAGGAAATCTTAAATGCAAATATTTTTTTTTAATTTTATAATTCTTTTTTTTTTATTTTTCCCTTTTGCGAAGTCAGTCAGTCAGTCTGACAGTCAATCAGTCAAGCACTCAGTCATTCAGTCTCAGTCAGTCAGTCCAGTCAGTCAGTCACTCAGTCAGTCAGTTAGTCTCAGTCAGTCAGTCATTCAGTCAGTCAGTCAGTCAGGCAGTCAGTCAGTCAGTCGGTCAGTCCTGTGCAGTCAGTTAGTCACTAAAGCAGTCAGTCAGTCTCAGTCAGTCAGTCAGTCAGTCAGTCCAGTCCAGTCCAGTCTCAGTCAGTCAGTCAGTCAGTCTCGGTCAGTCAGTCATTCAGTCAGTCAGTCAGTCAGGCAGTCAGTCAGTCGGTCAGCCTTATTCAGTCAGTCTGTCAGTCAGTCAGTCAGTCAGCCTTATTCAGTCAGTCTGTCAGTCATCCTTATTCAGTCAGTCTGTCAGTCAGTCAGTCGGTCAGTCCTGTCCAGTCAGTAAGTCAGTCAAGCAGTCAGTCAGGTAGTCAAGCAGTCAGTCAGTCAGTGTCAGTCAGTCATTTAGTCATTCAGTCAGTCAGTGAAATAGCCAGTCAGAGAGTCAAGCAGTCAGTCAGTCAGTCTCAGTCAGTCAGTTAGTCAGTCAGTCAGTCAGTCAGTGAAATAGCCAGTCAGAGAGTCAAGCAGTCAGTCAGTCAGTCTCAGTCAGTCAGTTAGTCAGTCAGTCAGTCAGTCAGTCCAGTCTCAGTCAGTCAGGCAGTTAGTCAGTCAGTCTCGGTCAGTCAGTGAGTCAGTCAGTCAATATCAGTCAGTCAGTGAGTCAATCTGTCAGTCAGGCAGTATCAGTCAGGCAGTAAGACTCCGCTCGACAGAACTCCGATAGCCTAATGGCTAGACCGCTGGTCTTCCAAGCGAGTGGCCTGGGTTCGAGTCCCAGCCGGAGCGAATATCTTCAATGTATATATTTCTTTTCTAATTTGAAAATTCTTTTTTTTTCAATTTCTTTCCTTTGCAATTTTTGATTATTTATGTAGGGAAGAAAATTCTGAGTCAGTTTAATTTTTCGACACGAAGATTTCAAAGTGTTTAAATAAACAATTACCAAGGTGCATTTTTTGTTTTTATTATATTTAAAACTCCCACCGACAGAGCTCCCATAGACTAATGGCTAGAGTGGTAGGCTTCCAAGCGAGTGGCCCTGGGTTCGAGTCCCAGCCTGAACGAAAATCTTCAATGTATACTTTTAGTTTCTAATTTGAAATTTCTTCTTCTTTTTTTTGTAATTTTTCTCTTTTGCGAATATTGATTATTTATGTAGGGAGAAAAATTCTGAGTCAGTTTAAATATTCGACCTGTAAATTTCAAAGTGTTTGAATCAATAATTACCAAGGTGCATTTTCTGTTTTTATTATATTTAAGACTTCCATCGACAGAGCTCCGATAGCCTAATGGCTAGACCGTTGGGTTCCTAGCGCGTGGTACTGGGTTCGAGTCCCCGCCGGAAAGGAAATCTTAAATGCAAATGTTTTTTTCTAATTTTATAATTCTTTTTTTTTTTTATTTTTCCCTTTTGCGAAGTCAGTCAGTCAGTCTGACAGTCAATCAGTCAAGCACTCAGTCATTCAGTCTCAGTCAGTCAGTCCAGTCAGTCAGTCACTCAGTCAGTCAGTTAGTCCTTCAGCCAGTCAGTCAAGCAGTCAGTCATTTAGTCTCAGTCAGTCAGTCATTCAGTCAGTCAGTCAGTCAGGCAGTCAGTCAGTCAGTCAGTCGGTCAGTCCTGTGCAGTCAGTTAGTCACTAAAGCAGTCAGTCAGTCTCAGTCAGTCAGTCCAGTCCAGTCTCAGTCAGTCAGTCAGTCAGTCTCGGTCAGTCAGTCAGTCAGTCATTCAGTCAGTCAGTCAGTCAGGCAGTCAGTCAGTCGGTCAGCCTTATTCAGTCAGTCTGTCAGTCAGTCAGTCAGTCATCCTTATTCAGTCAGTCTGTCAGTCATCCTTATTCAGTCAGTCTGTCAGTCAGTCAGTCGGTCAGTCCTGTCCAGTCAGTTAGTCAGTCAAGCAGTCAGTCAGGTAGTCAAGCAGTCAGTCAGTCAGTGTCAGTCAGTCATTTAGTCATTCAGTCAGTCAGTGAAATAACCAGTCAGAGAGTCAAGCAGTCAGTCAGTCAGTCTCAGTCAGTCAGTTAGTCAGTCAGTCAGTCAGTCAGTCAGTCAGTCCAGTCTCAGTCAGTCAGGCAGTTAGTCAGTCAGTCTCGGTCAGTCAGTGAGTCAGTCAGTCAGTATCAGTCAGTCAGTGAGTCAGTCTGTCAGTCAGGCAGTATCAGTCAGGCAGTATCAGTCAGGCAGTAAGACTCCGCTCGACAGAACTCCGATAGCCTAATGGCTAGACCGCTGGTCTTCCAAGCGAGTGGCCTGGGTTCGAGTCCCAGCCGGAGCGAATATCTTCAATGTATATATTTCTTTTCTAATTTGAAAATTCTTTTTTTTTTCAATTTCTTTCCTTTGCAATTATTGATTATTTATGTAGGGAAGAAAATTCTGAGTCAGTTTAATTATTCGACCTGTAAATTTCAAAGTGTTTGAATCAATAATTACCAAGGTGCATTTTTTGTTTTTATTATATTTAAGACTTCCATCGACAGAGCTCCGATAGCCTAATGGCTAGACCGTTGGGTTCCAAGCGCGTGGTACTGGGTTCGAGTCCCGGCCGGAACGAAAATCTTCCATGTATATATTTCTCTTCTAATTTGAAGATTCTTTTTTTTTTCAATTTCTTTCTTTTGCAAATATGGATTATTTATGTACGGAAGAAAATTCTGAGTCAGTTTAATCATTCGACCTTTAGATTTCAAAGATTTTAGATCAATAATTACTAAGGTGCATTTTTTGTTTTTATGATAATTAAGACACCGATCACCAGAGATCCGAAAGTATATTGGCGAGAGCGTTGGGCTTCCATGAGTGTCGCCCTGGGTTCAAATCCCAGCCGGAAAGGAAATCTTAAATGCAAATATTTTTTTCTAATTTTATAATTCTTTTTTTTTTTATTTTTCCCTTTTGCGAAGTCAGTCAGTCAGTCTGACAGTCAATCAGTCAAGCACTCAGTCATTCAGTCTCAGTCAGTCAGTCCAGTCAGTCAGTCACTCAGTCAGTCAGTTAGTCCTTCAGCCAGTCAGTCAAGCAGTCAGTCATTTAGTCTCAGTCAGTCAGTCATTCAGTCAGTCAGTCAGTCAGGCAGTCAGTCAGTCAGTCAGTCGGTCAGTCCTGTGCAGTCAGTTAGTCACTAAAGCAGTCAGTCAGTCTCAGTCAGTCAGTCAGTCAGTCAGTCCAGTCCAGTCTCAGTCAGTCAGTCAGTCAGTCTCGGTCAGTCAGTCAGTCAGTCATTCAGTCAGTCAGTCAGTCAGGCAGTCAGTCAGTCGGTCAGCCTTATTCAGTCAGTCTGTCAGTCAGTCAGTCAGTCAGCCTTATTCAGTCAGTCTGTCAGTCATCCTTTTTCAGTCAGTCTGTCAGTCAGTCAGTCGGTCAGTCCTGTCCAGTCAGTTAGTCAGTCAAGCAGTCAGTCAGGTAGTCAAGCAGTCAGTCAGTCAGTCTCAGTCAGTCATTTAGTCATTCAGTCAGTCAGTGAAATAGCCAGTCAGAGAGTCAAGCAGTCAGTCAGTCAGTCTCAGTCAGTCAGTTAGTCAGTCAGTCAGTCAGTCAGTCAGTCCAGTCTCAGTCAGTCAGGCAGTTAGTCAGTCAGTCTCGGTCAGTCAGTGAGTCAGTCAGTCAGTATCAGTCAGTCAGTGAGTCAGTCTGTCAGTCAGGCAGTATCAGTCAGGCAGTAAAACTCAGCTCGACAGAACTCCGATAGCCTAATGGCTAGACCGCTGGTCTTCCAAGCGAGTGGCCTGGGTTCGAGTCCCAGCCGGAGCGAATATCTTCAATGTATATATTTCTTTCTAATTTGAAAATTCTTTTTTTTCAATTTCTTTCCTTTGCAATTATTGATTATTTATGTAGGGAAGAAAATTCTGAGTCAGTTTAATTTTTCGACACGAAGATTTCAAAGTGTTTAAATAAACAATTACCAAGGTGCATTTTTTGTTTTTATTGTATTTAAAACTCCCACCGACAGAGCTCCCATAGACTAATGGCTAGAGTGTTAGGCTTCCAAGCGAGTGGCCCTGGGTTCGAGTCCCGGCCGGAAAGGAAATCTTAAATGCAAATATTTTTTTCTAATTTTATAATTCTTTTTTTTTTTATTTTTCCCTTTTGCGAAGTCAGTCAGTCAGTCTGACAGTCAATCAGTCAAGCACTCAGTCATTCAGTCTCAGTCAGTCAGTCCAGTCAGTCAGTCACTCAGTCAGTCAGTTAGTCCTTCAGCCAGTCAGTCAAGCAGTCAGTCATTTAGTCTCAGTCAGTCAGTCATTCAGTCAGTCAGTCAGTCAGGCAGTCAGTCAGTCAGTCAGTCGGTCAGTCCTGTGCAGTCAGTTAGTCACTAAAGCAGTCAGTCAGTCAGTCAGTCCAGTCCAGTCTCAGTCAGTCAGTCAGTCTCGGTCAGTCAGTCAGTCAGTCATTCAGTCAGTCAGTCAGTCAGGCAGTCAGTCAGTCGGTCAGCCTTATTCAGTCAGTCTGTCAGTCAGTCAGTCAGTCTGCCTTATTCAGTCAGTCTGTCAGTCATCCTTATTCAGTCAGTCTGTCAGTCAGTCAGTCGGTCAGTCCTGTCCAGTCAGTTAGTCAGTCAAGCAGTCAGTCAGGTAGTCAAGCAGTCAGTCAGTCAGTGTCAGTCAGTCATTTAGTCATTCAGTCAGTCAGTGAAATAGCCAGTCAGAGAGTCAAGCAGTCAGTCAGTCAGTCTCAGTCAGTCAGTTAGTCAGTCAGTCAGTCAGTCAGTCAGTCAGTCCAGTCTCAGTCAGTCAGGCAGTTAGTCAGTCAGTCTCGGTCAGTCAGTGAGTCAGTCAGTCAGTATCAGTCAGTCAGTGAGTCAGTCTGTCAGTCAGGCAGTATCAGTCAGGCAGTAAGACTCCGCTCGACAGAACTCCGATAGCCTAATGGCTAGACCGCTGGTCTTCCAAGCGAGTGGCCTGGGTTCGAGTCCCAGCCGGAGCGAATATCTTCAATGTATATATTTCTTTTCTAATTTGAAAATTCTTTTTTTTTCAATTTCTTTCCTTTGCAATTATTGATTATTTATGTAGGGAAGAAAATTCTGAGTCAGTTTAATTTTTCGACACGAAGATTTCAAAGTGTTTAAATAAACAATTACCAAGGTGCATTTTTTGTTTTTACTATATTTAAAACTCCCACCGACAGAGCTCCCATAGACTAATGGCTAGAGTGTTAGGCTTCCAAGCGAGTGGCCCTGGGTTCGAGTCCCGACCGGAAAGGAAATCTTAAATGCAAATATTTTTTTTCTAATTTTATAATTCTTTTTTTTTTATTTTCCCTTTTGCGAAGTCAGTCAGTCAGTCTGACAGTCAATCAGTCAAGCACTCAGTCATTCAGTCTCAGTCAGTCAGTCCAGTCAGTCAGTCACTCAGTCAGTCAGTTAGTCCTTCAGCCAGTCAGTCAAGCAGTCAGTCATTTAGTCTCAGTCAGTCAGTCATTCAGTCAGTCAGTCAGTCAGGCAGTCAGTCAGTCAGTCAGTCGGTCAGTCCTGTGCAGTCAGTTAGTCACTAAAGCAGTCAGTCAGTCTCAGTCAGTCAGTCAGTCAGTCAGTCAGTCAGTCAGTCAGTCTCGGTCAGTCAGTCAGTCAGTCATTCAGTCAGTCAGTCAGTCAGGCAGTCAGTCAGTCGGTCAGCCTTATTCAGTCAGTCTGTCAGTCAGTCAGTCAGTCTGCCTTATTCAGTCAGTCTGTCAGTCATCCTTATTCAGTCAGTCTGTCAGTCAGTCAGTCGGTCAGTCCTGTCCAGTCAGTTAGTCAGTCAAGCAGTCAGTCAGGTAGTCAAGCAGTCAGTCAGTCAGTGTCAGTCAGTCATTTAGTCATTCAGTCAGTCAGTGAAATAGCCAGTCAGAGAGTCAAGCAGTCAGTCAGTCAGTCTCAGTCAGTCAGTTAGTCAGTCAGTCAGTCAGTCAGTCAGTCAGTCCAGTCTCAGTCAGTCAGGCAGTTAGTCAGTCAGTCTCGGTCAGTCAGTGAGTCAGTCAGTCAGTATCAGTCAGTCAGTGAGTCAGTCTGTCAGTCAGGCAGTATCAGTCAGGCAGTAAGACTCCGCTCGACAGAACTCCGATAGCCTAATGGCTAGACCGCTGGTCTTCCAAGCGAGTGGCCTGGGTTCGAGTCCCAGCCGGAGCGAATATCTTCAATGTATATATTTCTTTTCTAATTTGAAAATTCTTTTTTTTTCAATTTCTTTCCTTTGCAATTATTGATTATTTATGTAGGGAAGAAAATTCTGAGTCAGTTTAATTTTTCGACACGAAGATTTCAAAGTGTTTAAATAAACAATTACCAAGGTGCATTTTTTGTTTTTACTATATTTAAAACTCCCACCGACAGAGCTCCCATAGACTAATGGCTAGAGTGTTAGGCTTCCAAGCGAGTGGCCCTGGGTTCGAGTCCCGGCCGGAAAGGAAATCTTAAATGCAAATATTTTTTTTCTAATTTTATAATTCTTTTTTTTTTATTTTCCCTTTTGCGAAGTCAGTCAGTCAGTCTGACAGTCAATCAGTCAAGCACTCAGTCATTCAGTCTCAGTCAGTCAGTCCAGTCAGTCAGTCACTCAGTCAGTCAGTTAGTCCTTCAGCCAGTCAGTCAAGCAGTCAGTCATTTAGTCTCAGTCAGTCAGTCATTCAGTCAGTCAGTCAGTCAGGCAGTCAGTCAGTCAGTCAGTCGGTCAGTCCTGTGCAGTCAGTTAGTCACTAAAGCAGTCAGTCAGTCTCAGTCAGTCAGTCAGTCAGTCAGTCCAGTCCAGTCTCAGTCAGTCAGTCAGTCAGTCTCGGTCAGTCAGTCAGTCAGTCATTCAGTCAGTCAGTCAGTCAGGCAGTCAGTCAGTCGGTCAGCCTTATTCAGTCAGTCTGTCAGTCAGTCAGTCAGTCAGCCTTATTCAGTCAGTCTGTCAGTCATCCTTATTCAGTCAGTCTGTCAGTCAGTCAGTCGGTCAGTCCTGTCCAGTCAGTTAGTCAGTCAAGCAGTCAGTCAGGTAGTCAAGCAGTCAGTCAGTCAGTGTCAGTCAGTCATTTAGTCATTCAGTCAGTCAGTGAAATAGCCAGTCAGAGAGTCAAGCAGTCAGTCAGTCAGTCTCAGTCAGTCAGTTAGTCAGTCAGTCAGTCAGTCAGTCAGTCAGTGTCGGTCAGTCAGTGAGTCAGTCAGTCAGTATCAGTCAGTCAGTGAGTCAGTCTGTCAGTCAGGCAGTATCAGTCAGGCAGTAAGACTCCGCTCGACAGAACTCCGATAGCCTAATGGCTAGACCGCTGGTCTTCCAAGCGAGTGGCCTGGGTTCGAGTCCCAACCGGAGCGAATATATTCAATGTATATATTTCTTTTCTAATTTGAAAATTCTTTTTTTTTCAATTTCTTTCCTTTGCAATTATTGATTATTTATGTAGGGAAGAAAATTCTGAGTCAGTTTAATTTTTCGACACGAAGATTTCAAAGTGTTTAAATAAACAATTACCAAGGTGCATTTTTTGTTTTTATTATATTTAAAACTCCCACCGACAGAGCTCCCATAGACTAATGGCTAGAGTGTTAGGCTTCCAAGCGAGTGGCCCTGGGTTCGAGTCCCAGCCTGAACGAAAATCTTCAATGTATACTTTTAGTTTCTAATTTGAAATTTCTTCTTCTTTTTTTTTTTAATTTTTCTCTTTTGCGAATATTGATTATTTATGTAGGGAGAAAAATTCTGAGTCAGTTTAATTATTCGACCTGTAAATTTCAAAGTGCTTGAATCAATAATTACCAAGGTGCATTTTTTGTTTTTATTATATTTAAGCCTTCCATCGACAGAGCTCCGATAGCCTAATGGCTAGACCGTTGGGTTCCTAGCGCGTGGTACTGGGTTCGAGTCCCGGCCGGAAAGGAAATCTTAAATGCAAATATTTTTTTCTAATTCTATAATTCTTTTTTTTTTACTTTTCCCTTTTGCGAAGTCAGTCAGTCAGTCTGACAGTCAATCAGTCAAGCACTCAGTCATTCAGTCTCAGTCAGTCAGTGCAGTCAGTAAGTCACTCAGTCAGTCAGTTAGTCCTTCAGCCAGTCAGTCAAGCAGTCAGTCATTTAGTCTCAGTCAGTCAGTCATTCAGTCAGTCAGTCAGTCAGGCAGTCAGTCAGTCAGTCAGTCGGTCAGTCCTGTGCAGTCAGTTAGTCACTAAATCAGTCAGTCAGTCTCAGTCAGTCAGTCCAGTCCAGTCTCAGTCAGTCAGTCAGTCAGTCTCGGTAAGTCAGTCAGTCAGTCATTCAGTCAGTCAGTCAGTCAGGCAGTCAGTCAGTCGGTCAGCCTTATTCACTCAGTCTGTCAGTCAGTCAGTCAGTCAGCCTTATTCAGTCAGTCTGTCACTCATCCATATTCAGTCAGTCTGTCAGTCAGTCATTCGGTCAGTCCTGTCCAGTCAGTTAGTCAGTCAAGCAGTCAGTCAGGTAGTCAAGCAGTCAGTCAGTCAGTGTCAGTCAGTCATTTAGTCATTCAGTCAGTCAGTGAAATAGCCAGTCAGAGAGTCAAGCAGTCAGTCAGTCAGTCTCAGTCAGTCAGTTAGTCAGTCCAGTCTCAGTCAGTCAGGCAGTTAGTCAGTCAGTCTCGGTCAGTCAGTGAGTCAGTCAGTCAGTATCAGTCAGTCAGTGAGTCAGTCTGTCAGTCAGGCAGTAAGACTCCGCTCGACAGAACTCCGATAGCCTAATGGCTAGACCGCTGGTCTTCCAAGCGAGTGGCCTGGGTTCGAGTCCCAGCCGGAGCGAATATCTTCAATGTATATATTTCTTTTCTAATTTGAAAATTCTTTTTTTTTTCAATTTCTTTCCTTTGCAATTATTGATTATTTATGTAGGGAAGAAAATTCTGAGTCAGTTTAATTTTTCGACACGAAGATTTCAAAGTGTTTAAATAAACAATTACCAAGGTGCATTTTTTGTTTTTATTATATTTAAAACTCCCACCGACAGAGCTCCCATAGACTAACGGCTAGAGTGTTAGGCTTCCAAGCGAGTGGCCCTGGGTTCGAGTCCCAGCCTGAACGAAAATCTTCAATGTATACTTTTAGTTTCTAATTTGAAATTTCTTCTTCTTTTTTTTTAATTTTTCTCTTTTGCGAATATTGATTATTTATGTAGGGAGAAAAATTCTGAGTCAGTTTAATTATTCGACCTGTAAATTTCAAAGTGTTTGAATCAATAATTACCAAGGTGCATTTTTTGTTTTTTTTATATTTAAGACTTCCATCGACAGAGCTCCGATAGCCTAATGGCTAGACCGTTGGGTTCCAAGCGCGTGGTACTGGGTTCGAGTCCCGGCCGGAACGAAAATCTTCCAAGTATATATTTCTCTTCTAATTTTAAGATTCTTTTTTTTTCAATTTCTTTCTTTTGCAAATATGGATTATTTATGTACGGAAGAAAATTCTGATTCAGTTTAATCATTCGACCTTTAGATTTCAAAAATTTTAGATCAATAATTACTAAGGTGCATTTTTTGTTTTTATTATAATTAAGACACCGATCAACAGAGATCCGATAGTATATTGGCGAGAGCGTTGGGCTTCCATGAGTGTCGCCCTGGGTTCAAATCCCAGCCGGAAAGGAAATCTTAAATGCAAATATTTTTTTCTAATTTTATAATTCTTTTTTTTTTATTTTTCCCTTTTGCGAAGTCAGTCAGTCAGTCTGACAGTCAATCAGTCAAGCACTCAGTCATTCAGTCTCAGTCAGTCAGTCCAGTCAGTCAGTCACTCAGTCAGTCAGTTAGTCCTTCAGCCAGTCAGTCAAGCAGTCAGTCATTTAGTCTCAGTCAGTCAGTCATTCAGTCAGTCAGTCAGTCAGGCAGTCAGTCAGTCAGTCAGTCGGTCAGTCCTGTGCAGTCAGTTAGTCACTAAAGCAGTCAGTCAGTCTCAGTCAGTCAGTCAGTCAGTCAGTCCAGTCCAGTCTCAGTCAGTCAGTCAGTCAGTCTCGGTCAGTCAGTCAGTCAGTCATTCAGTCAGTCAGTCAGTCAGGCAGTCAGTCAGTCGGTCAGCCTTATTCAGTCAGTCTGTCAGTCAGTCAGTCAGTCAGCCTTATTCAGTCAGTCTGTCAGTCATCCTTATTCAGTCAGTCTGTCAGTCAGTCAGTCGGTCAGTCCTGTCCAGTCAGTTAGTCAGTCAAGCAGTCAAGCAGTCAGTCAGTCAGTGTCAGTCAGTCATTTAGTCATTCAGTCAGTCAGTGAAATAGCCAGTCAGAGAGTCAAGCAGTCAGTCAGTCAGTCTCAGTCAGTCAGTTAGTCAGTCAGTCAGTCAGTCAGTCAGTCAGTCCAGTCTCAGTCAGTCAGGCAGTTAGTCAGTCAGTCTCGGTCAGTCAGTGAGTCAGTCAGTCAGTATCAGTCAGTCAGTGAGTCAGTCTGTCAGTCAGGCAGTATCAGTCAGGCAGTAAGACTCCGCTCGACAGAACTCCGATAGCCTAATGGCTAGACCGCTGGTCTTCCAAGCGAGTGGCCTGGGTTCGAGTCCCAGCCGGAGCGAATATATTCAATGTATATATTTCTTTTCTAATTTGAAAATTCTTTTTTTTTTCAATTTCTTTCCTTTGCAATTATTGATTATTTATGTAGGGAAGAAAATTCTGAGTCAGTTTAATTTTTCGACACGAAGATTTCAAAGTGTTTAAATAAACAATTACCAAGGTGCATTTTTTGTTTTTATTATATTTAAAACTCCCACCGACAGAGCTCCCATAGACTAATGGCTAGAGTGTTAGGCTTCCAAGCGAGTGGCCCTGGGTTCGAGTCCCAGCCTGAACGAAAATCTTCAATGTATACTTTTAGTTTCTAATTTGAAATTTCTTCTTCTTTTTTTTTAAATTTTTCTCTTTTGCGAATATTGATTATTTATGTAGGGAGAAAAATTCTGAGTCAGTTTAATTATTCGACCTGTAAATTTCAAAGTGTTTGAATCAATAATTACCAAGGTGCATTTTTTGTTTTTATTATATTTAAGACTTCCATCGACAGTGCTCCGACAGCCTAATGGCTAGACCGTTGGGTTCCTAGCGCGTGGTACTGGGTTCGAGTCCCGGCCGGAAAGGAAATCTTAAATGCAAATATTTTTTTCTAATTTTATAATTCTTTTTTTTTTATTTTTCCCTTTTGCGAAGTCAGTCAGTCAGTCTGACAGTCAATCAGTCAAGCACTCAGTCATTCAGTCTCAGTCAGTCAGTCCAGTCAGTCAGTCACTCAGTCAGTCAGTTAGTCCTTCAGCCAGTCAGTCAAGCAGTCAGTCATTTAGTCTCAGTCAGTCAGTCATTCAGTCAGTCAGTCAGTCAGGCAGTCAGTCAGTCAGTCAGTCGGTCAGTCCTGTGCAGTCAGTTAGTCACTAAAGCAGTCAGTCAGTCTCAGTCAGTCAGTCAGTCCAGTCCAGTCTCAGTCAGTCAGTCAGTCAGTCTCGGTCAGTCAGTTTTTCAGTCATTCAGTCAGTCAGTCAGTCAGGCAGTCAGTCAGTCGGTCAGCCTTATTCAGTCAGTCTGTCAGTCAGTCAGTCAGTCAGCCTTATTCAGTCAGTCTGTCAGTCATCCTTATTCAGTCAGTCTGTCAGTCAGTCAGTCGGTCAGTCCTGTCCAGTCAGTTAGTCAGTCAAGCAGTCAGTCAGGTAGTCAAGCAGTCAGTCAGTCAGTGTCAGTCAGTCATTTAGTCATTCAGTCAGTCAGTGAAATAGCCAGTCAGAGAGTCAAGCAGTCAGTCAGTCAGTCTCAGTCAGTCAGTTAGTCAGTCAGTCAGTCAGTCAGTCAGTCAGTCCAGTCTCAGTCAGTCAGGCAGTTAGTCAGTCAGTCTCGGTCAGTCAGTGAGTCAGTCAGTCAGTATCAGTCAGTCAGTGAGTCAGTCTGTCAGTCAGGCAGTATCAGTCAGGCAGTAAGACTCCGCTCAACAGAACTCCGATAGCCTAATGGCTAGACCGCTGGTCTTCCAAGCGAGTGGCCTGGTTTCGAGTCCCAGCCGGAGCGAATATCTTCAATGTATATATTTCTTTTCTAATTTGAAAATTCTTTTTTTTTTCAATTTCTTTCCTTTGCAATTATTGATTATTTATGTAGGGAAGAAAATTCTGAGTCAGTTTAATTTTTCGACACGAAGATTTCAAAGTGTTTAAATAAACAATTACCAAGGTGCATTTTTTGTTTTTATTATATTTAAAACTCCCACCGACAGAGCTCCCATAGACTAATGGCTAGAGTGTTAGGCTTCCAAGCGAGTGGCCCTGGGTTCGAGTCCCAGCCTGAACGAAAATCTTCAATGTATACATTTAGTTTCTAATTTGAAATTTCTTCTTCTTTTTTTTTAATTTTTCTCTTTTGCGAATATTGATTATTTATGTAGGGAGAAAAATTCTGAGTCAGTTTAATTATTCGACCTGTAAATTTCAAAGTGTTTGAATCAATAATTACCAAGGTGCATTTTTTGTTTTTATTATATTTAAGACTTCCATTGACAGAGCTCCGATAGCCTAATGGCTAGACCGTTGGGTTCCAAGCGCGTGGTACTGGGTTCGAGTCCCGGCCGGAACGAAAATCTTCCATGTATATATTTCTCTTCTAATTTGAAGATTCTTTTTTTTTTCAATTTCTTTCTTTTGCAAATATGGATTATTTATGTACGGAAGAAAATTTTGAGTCAGTTTAATCATTCGACCTTTAGATTTCAAAGATTTTAGATCAATAATTACTAAGGTGCATTTTTTGTTTTTATTATAATTAAGACACCGATCAACAGAGATCCGAAAGTATATTGGCGAGAGCGTTGGGCTTCCATGAGTGTTGCCCTGGGTTCAAATCCCAGCCGGAAAGGAAATCTTAAATGCAAATATTTTTTTCTAATTTTATAATTCTTTTTTTTATTTTTCCCTTTTGCGAAGTCAGTCAGTCAGTCTGACAGTCAATCAGTCAAGCACTCAGTCATTCAGTCTCAGTCAGTCAGTCCAGTCAGTCAGTCACTAAGTCAGTCAGTTAGTCCTTCAGCCAGTCAGTCAAGCAGTCAGTCATTTAGTCTCAGTCAGTCAGTCATTCAGTCAGTCAGTCAGTCAGGCAGTCAGTCAGTCAGTCAGTCGGTCAGTCCTGTGCAGTCAGTTAGTCACTAAAGCAGTCAGTCAGTCTCAGTCAGTCAGTCAGTCAGTCAGTCCAGTCCAGTCTCAGTCAGTCAGTCAGTCAGTCTCGGTCAGTCAGTCAGTCAGTCATTCAGTCAGTCAGTCAGTCAGGCAGTCAGTCAGTCGGTCAGCCTTATTCAGTCAGTCTGTCAGTCAGTCAGTCAGTCAGCCTTATTCAGTCAGTCTGTCAGTCATCCTTATTCAGTCAGTCTGTCAGTCAGTCAGTCGGTCAGTCCTGTCCAGTCAGTTAGTCAGTCAAGCAGTCAGTCAGGTAGTCAAGCAGTCAGTCAGTCAGTGTCAGTCAGTCATTTAGTCATTCAGTCAGTCAGTGAAATAGCCAGTCAGAGAGTCAAGCAGTCAGTCAATCAGTCTCAGTCAGTCAGTTAGTCAGTCAGTCAGTCCAGTCTCAGTCAGTCAGGCAGTTAGTCAGTCAGTCTCGGTCAGTCAGTGAGTCAGTCAGTCAGTATCAGTCAGTCAGTGAGTCAGTCTGTCAGTCAAGCAGTATCAGTCAGGCAGTAAGACTCCGCTCGACAGAACTCCGATAGCCTAATGGCTAGACCGCTGGTCTTCCAAGCGAGTGGCCTGGGTTCGAGTCCCAGCCGGAGCGAATATCTTCAATGTATATATTTCTTTTCTAATTTGAAAATTCTTTTTTTTTCAATTTCTTTCCTTTGCAATTATTGATTATTTATGTAGGGAAGAAAATTCTGAGTCAGTTTAATTTTTCGACACAAAGATTTCAAAGTGTTTAAATAAACAATTACCAAGGTGCATTTTTTGTTTTTATTATATTTAAAACTCCCACCGACAGAGCTCCCATAGACTAACGGCTAGAGTGTTAGGCTTCCAAGCGAGTGGCCCTGGGTTCGAGTCCCAGCCTGAACGAAAATCTTCAATGTATACTTTTAGTTTCTAATTTGAAATTTCTTCTTCTTTTTTTTTTAATTTTTCTCTTTTGCGAATATTGATTATTTATGTAGGGAGAAAAATTCTGAGTCAGTTTAATTATTCGACCTCTAAATTTCAAAGTGTTTGAATCAATAATTACCAAGGTGCATTTTTTGTTTTTATTATATTTAAGACTTCCATCGACAGAGCTCCGATAGCCTAATGGCTAGACCGTTGGGTTCCTAGCGCGTGGTACTGGGTTCGAGTCCCGGCCGGAAAGGAAATCTTAAATGCAAATATTTTTTTCTAATTTTATAATTCTTTTTTTTTTATTTTTCCCTTTTGCGAAGTCAGTCAGTCAGTCTGACAGTCAATCAGTCAAGCACTCAGTCATTCAGTCTCAGTCAGTCAGTCCAGTCAGTCAGTCACTCAGTCAGTCAGTTAGTCCTTCAGCCAGTCAGTCAAGCAGTCAGTCATTTAGTCTCAGTCAGTCAGTCATTCAGTCAGTCAGTCAGTCAGGCAGTCAGTCAGTCAGTCAGTCGGTCAGTCCTGTGCAGTCAGTTAGTCACTAAAGCAGTCAGTCAGTCTCAGTCAGTCAGTCAGTCAGTCTCGGTCAGTCAGTCAGTCAGTCATTCAGTCAGTCAGTCAGTCAGGCAGTCAGTCAGTCGGTCAGCCTTATTCAGTCAGTCAGTCAGTCAGCCTTATTCAGTCAGTCTGTCAGTCATCCTTATTCAGTCAGTCTGTCAGTCAGTCAGTCGGTCAGTCCTGTCCAGTCAGTCAGGTAGTCAAGCAGTCAGTCAGGTAGTCAAGCAGTCAGTCAGTCAGTGTCAGTCAGTCATTTAGTCATTCAGTCAGTCAGTGAAATAGCCAGTCAGAGAGTCAAGCAGTCAGTCAGTCAGTCTCAGTCAGTCAGTTAGTCAGTCAGTCAGTCAGTCAGTCAGTCAGTCCAGTCGCAGTCAGTCAGGCAGTTAGTCAGTCAGTCTCGGTCAGTCAGTGAGCCAGTCAGTCAGTATCAGTCAGTCAGTGAGTCAGTCTGTCAGTCAGGCAGTATCAGTCAGGCAGTAAGACTCCGCTCGACAGAACTCCGATAGCCTAATGGCTACACCGCTGGTCTTCCAAGCGAGTGGCCTGGGTTCGAGTCCCAGCCGGAGCGAATATCTTCAATGTATATATTTCTTTTCTAATTTGAAAATTCTTTTTTTTTTCAATTTCTTTCCTTTGCAATTATTAATTATTTATGTAGGGAAGAAAATTCTGAGTCAGTTTAATTTTTCGACACAAAGATTTCAAAGTGTTTAAATAAACAATTACCAAGGTGCATTTTTTGTTTTTATTATATTTAAAACTCCCACCGACAGAGCTCCCATAGACTAATGGCTAGAGTGTTAGGCTTCCAAGCGAGTGGCCCTGGGTTCGAGTCCCAGCCTGAACGAAAATCTTCAATGTATACTTTTAGTTTCTAATTTGAAATTTCGTCTTCTTTTTTTTTTAATTTTTCTCTTTTGCGAATATTGATTATTTATGTAGGGAGAAAAATTCTGAGTCAGTTTAATTATTCGACCTGTAAATTTCAAAGTGTTTGAATCAATAATTACCAAGGTGCATTTTTTGTTTTTATTATATTTAAGACTTCCATCGACAGAGCTCCGATAGCCTAATGGCTAGACCGTTGGGTTCCTAGCGCGTGGTACTGGGTTCGAGTCCCGGCCGGAAAGGAAATCTTAAATGCAAATATTTTTTTCTAATTTTATAATTCTTTTTTTTTTATTTTTCCCTTTTGCGAAGTCAGTCAGTCAGTCTGACAGTCAATCAGTCAAGCACTCAGTCATTCAGTCTCAGTCAGTCAGTCCAGTCAGTCAGTCACTCAGTCAGTCAGCTAGTCCTTCAGCCAGTCAGTCAAGCAGTCAGTCATTTAGTCTCAGTCAGTCAGTCATTCAGTCAGTCAGTCAGTCAGGCAGTCAGTCAGTCTGTCAGTCGGTCAGTCCTGTGCAGTCAGTTAGTCACTAAAGCAGTCAGTCAGTCAGTCAGTCAGTCAGTCCAGTCCAGTCTCAGTCAGTCAGTCAGTCAGTCTCGGTCAGTCAGTCAGTCAGTCATTCAGTCAGTCAGTCAGTCAGGCAGTCAGTCAGTCGGTCAGCCTTATTCAGTCAGTCTGTCAGTCAGTCAGCCTTATTCAGTCAGTCTGTCAGTCATCCTTATTCAGTCAGTCTGTCAGTCAGTCAGTCGGTCAGTCCTGTCCAGTCAGTTAGTCAGTCAAGCAGTCAGTCAGGTAGTCAAGCAGTCAGTCAGTCAGTGTCAGTCAGTCATTTAGTCATTCAGTCAGTCAGTGAAATAGCCAGTCAGAGAGTCAAGCAGTCAGTCAGTCAGTCTCAGTCAGTCAGTTAGTCAGTCAGTCAATCAGTCAGTCAGTCAGTCCAGTCTCAGTCAGTCAGGCAGTTAGTCAGTCAGTCTCGGTCATTCAGTGAGTCAGTCAGTCAGTATCAGTCAGTCAGTGAGTCAGTCTGTCAGTCAGGCAGTATCAGTCAGGCAGTAAGACTCCGCTCGACAGAACTCCGATAGCCTAATGGCTAGACCGCTGGGCTTCCAAGCGAGTGGCCTGGGTTCGAGTCCCAGCCGGAGCGAATATCTTTAATGTATATATTTCTTTTCTAATTTGAAAATTCTTTTTTTTTTTCAATTTCTTTCATTGCAATTATTGATTATTTATGTAGGGAAGAAAATTCTGAGTCAGTTTAATTTTTCGACACGAAGATTTCAAAGTGTTTAAATAAACAATTACCAAGGTGCATTTCTTGTTTTTATTATATTTAAAACTCCCACCGACAGAGCTCCCATAGACTAATGGCTAGAGTGTTAGGCTTCCAAGCGAGTGGCTCTGGGTTCGAGTCCCAGCCTGAACGAAAATCTTCAATGTATACTTTTAGTTTCTAATTTGAAATTTCTTCTTCTTTTTTTTTTAATTTTTCTCTTTTGCGAATATTGATTATTTATGTAGGGAGAAAAATTCTGAGTCAGTTTAATTATTCGACCTGTAAATTTCAAAGTGTTTGAATCAATAATTACCAAGGTGCATTTTTTGTTTTTATTATATTTAAGACTTCCATCGACAGAGCTCCGATAGCCTAATGGCTAGACCGTTGGGTTCCTAGCGCGTGGTACTGGGTTCGAGTCCCGGCCGGAAAGGAAATCTTAAATGCAAATATTTTTTTCTAATTTTATAATTCTTTTTTTTTTATTTTTCCCTTTTGCGAAGTCAGTCAGTCAGTCTGACAGTCAATCAGTCAAGCACTCAGTCATTCAGTCTCAGTCAGTCAGTCCAGTCAGTCAGTCACTCAGTCAGTCAGTTAGTCCTTCAGCCAGTCAGTCAAGCAGTCAGTCATTTAGTCTCAGTCAGTCAGTCATTCAGTCAGTCAGTCAGTCAGGCAGTCAGTCAGTCAGTCAGTCGGTCAGTCCTGTGCGGTCAGTTAGTCACTAAAGCAGTTAGTCAGTCAGTCAGTCAGTCAGTCCAGTCCAGTCTCAGTCAGTCAGTCAGTCAGTCTCGGTCAGTCAGTCAGTCAGTCATTCAGTCAGTCAGTCTGTCAGGCAGTCAGTCAGTCGGTCAGCCTTATTCAGTCAGTCTGTCAGTCAGTCAGTCGGTCAGTCCTGTCCAGTCAGTTAGTCAGTCAAGCAGTCAGTCAGGTAGTCAAGCAGTCAGTCAGTCAGTGTCAGTCAGTCATTTAGTCATTCAGTCAGTCAGTGAAATAGCCAGTCAGAGAGTCAAGCAGTCAGTCAGTCAGTCTCAGTCAGTCAGTTAGTCAGTCAGTCAGTCAGTCAGTCAGGCAGTCCAGTCTCAGTCAGTCAGGCAGTTAGTCAGTCAGTCTCGGTCAGTCAGTGAGTCAGTCAGTCAGTATCAGTCAGTCAGTGAGTCAGTCTGTCAGTCACGCAGTATCAGTCAGGCAGTAAGACTCCGCTCGACAGAACTCCGATAGCCTAATGGCTAGACCGCTGGTCTTCCAAGCGAGTGGCCTGGGTTCGAGTCCCAGCCGGAGCGAATATCTTCAATGTATATATTTCTTTTCTAATTTGAAAATTCTTTTTTTTTTCAATTTCTTTCCTTTGCAATTATTGATTATTTATGTAGGGAAGAAAATTCTGAGTCAGTTTAATTTTTCGACCTATAAATTTCAAAGTGTTTAAATAAACAATTACCAAGGTGCATTTTTTGTTTTTATTATATTTAAAACTCCCACCGACAGAGCTCCCATAGACTAATGGCTAGAGTGTTAGGCTTCCAAGCGAGTGGCTCTGGGTTCGAGTCCCAGCCTGAACGAAAATCTTCAATGTATAGTTTTAGTTTCTAATTTGAAATTTCTTCTTCTTTTTTTTTTTAATTTTTCTCTTTTGCGAATATTGGTTATTTATGTAGGGAGAAAAATTCTGAGTCAGTTTAATTATTCGACCTGTAAATTTCAAAGTGTTTGAATCAATAATTACCAAGGTGCATTTTTTGTTTTTATTATATTTAAGACTTCCATCGACAGAGCTCCGATAGCCTAATGGCTAGACCGTTGGGTTCCTAGCGCGTGGTACTGGGTTCGAGTCCCGGCCGGAAAGGAAATCTTAAATGCAAATATTTTTTTCTAATTTTATAATTCTTTTTTTTTTATTTTTCCCTTTTGCGAAGTCAGTCAGTCAGTCTGACAGTCAATCAGTCAAGCACTCAGTCATTCAGTCTCAGTCAGTCAGTCCAGTCAGTCAGTCACTCAGTCAGTCAGTTAGTCCTTCAGCCAGTCAGTCAAGCAGTCAGTCATTTAGTCTCAGTCAGTCAGTCATTCAGTCAGTCAGTCAGTCAGGCAGTCAGTCAGTCAGTCAGTCGGTCAGTCCTGTGCGGTCAGTTAGTCACTAAAGCAGTTAGTCAGTCAGTCAGTCAGTCAGTCCAGTCCAGTCTCAGTCAGTCAGTCAGTCAGTCTCGGTCAGTCAGTCAGTCAGTCATTCAGTCAGTCAGTCAGTCAGGCAGTCAGTCAGTCGGTCAGCCTTATTCAGTCAGTCTGTCAGTCAGTCAGTCGGTCAGTCCTGTCCAGTCAGTTAGTCAGTCAAGCAGTCAGTCAGGTAGTCAAGCAGTCAGTCAGTCAGTGTCAGTCAGTCATTTAGTCATTCAGTCAGTCAGTGAAATAGCCAGTCAGAGAGTCAAGCAGTCAGTCAGTCAGTCTCAGTCAGTCAGTTAGTCAGTGAGTCAGTCAGTCAGTCAGGCAGTCCAGTCTCAGTCAGTCAGGCAGTTAGTCAGTCAGTCTCGGTCAGTCAGTGAGTCAGTCAGTCAGTATCAGTCAGTCAGTGAGTCAGTCTGTCAGTCACGCAGTATCAGTCAGGCAGTAAGACTCCGCTCGACAGAACTCCGATAGCCTAATGGCTAGACCGCTGGTCTTCCAAGCGAGTGGCCTGGGTTCGAGTCCCAGCCGGAGCGAATATCTTCAATGTATATATTTCTTTTCTAATTTGAAAATTCTTTTTTTTTTCAATTTCTTTCCTTTGCAATTATTGATTATTTATGTAGGGAAGAAAATTCTGAGTCAGTTTAATTTTTCGACCTGTAAATTTCAAAGTGTTTAAATAAACAATTACCAAGGTGCATTTTTTGTTTTTATTATATTTAAAACTCCCACCGACAGCGCTCCCATAGACTAATGGCTTGAGTGTTAGGCTTCCAAGCGAGTGGCCCTGGGTTCGAGTCCCAGCCTGAACGAAAATCTTCAATGTATAGTTTTAGTTTCTAATTTGAAATTTCTTCTTTTTTTTTTAATTTTTCTCTTTTGCGAATATTGATTATTTATGTAGGGAGAAAAATTCTGAGTCAGTTTAATTATTCGACCTGTAAATTTCAAAGTGTTTGAATCAATAATTACCAAGGTGCATTTTTTGTTTTTATTATATTTAAGACTTCCATCGACAGAGCTCCGATAGCTAATGGCTAGACCGTTGGGTTCCAAGCGCGTGGTACTGGGTTCGAGTCCCGGCCGGAAAGGAAATCTTAAGTGCAAATATTTTTTTATAATTCTTTTTTTTTTATTTTTCCCTTTTGCGAAGTCAGTCAGTCAGTCTGACAGTCAATCAGTCAAGCACTCAGTCATTCAGTCTCAGTCAGTCAGTCCAGTCAGTCAGTCACTCAGTCAGTCAGTTAGTCCTTCAGCCAGTCAGTCAAGCAGTCAGTCATTTAGTCTCAGTCAGTCAGTCATTCAGTCAGTCAGTCAGTCAGGCAGTCAGTCAGTCAGTCAGTCGGTCAGTCCTGTGCAGTCAGTTAGTCACTAAAGCAGTCAGTCAGTCTCAGTCAGTCAGTCAGTCAGTCAGTCCAGTCCAGTCTCGGTCAGTCAGTCAGTCAGTCATTCAGTCAGTCAGTCAGTCAGCCTTATTCAGTCAGTCTTTCAGTCATCCTTATTCAGTCAGTCTGTCAGTCAGTCAGTCGGTCAGTCCTGTCCAGTCAGTTAGTCAGTCAAGCAGTCAGTCAGGTAGTCAAGCAGTCAGTCAGTCAGTGTCAGTCAGTCATTTAGTCATTCAGTCAGTCAGTGAAATAGCCAGTCAGAGAGTCAAGCAGTCAGTCAGTCAGTCTCAGTCAGTCAGTCAGTCAGTCAGTCAGTCAGGCAGTCCAGTCTCAGTCAGTCAGGCAGTTAGTCAGTCAGTCTCGGTCAGTCAGTGAGTCAGTCAGTCAGTATCAGTCAGTCAGTGAGTCAGTCTGTCAGTCACGCAGTATCAGTCAGGCAGTAAGACTCCGCTCGACAGAACTCCGATAGCCTAATGGCTAGACCGCTGGTCTTCCAAGCGAGTGGCCTGGGTTCGAGTTCCAGCCGGAGCGAATATCTTCAATGTATATATTTCTTTTCTAATTTGAAAATTCTTTTTTTTTTCAATTTCTTTCCTTTGCAATTATTGATTATTTATGTAGGGAAGAAAATTCTGAGTCAGTTTAATTTTTCGACACAAAGATTTCAAAGTGTTTAAATAAACAATTACCAAGGTGCATTTTTTGTTTTTATTATATTTAAAACTCCCACCGACAGCGCTCCCATAGACTAATGGCTAGAGTGTTAGGCTTCCAAGCGAGTGGCCCTGGGTTCGAGTCCCAGCCTGAACGAAAATCTTCAATGTATACTTTTAGTTTCTAATTTGAAATTTCTTCTTCTTTTTTTTTAATTTTTCTCTTTTGCGAATATTGATTATTTATGTAGGGAGTTTAATTATTCGACCTGTAAATTTCAAAGTGTTTGAATCAATAATTACCAAGGTGCATTTTTTGTTTTTATTATATTTAAGACTTCCATCGACAGAGCTCCGATAGCCTAATGGCTAGACCGTTGGGTTCCTAGCGCGTGGTACTGGGTTCGAGTCCCGGCCGGAAAGGAAATCTTAAATGCAAATATTGTTTTCTAATTTTATAATTCTTTTTTTTTATTTTTCCCTTTTGCGAAGTCAGTCAGTCAGTCTGACAGTCAATCAGTCAAGCACTCAGTCTTTCAGTCTCAGTCAGTCAGTCCAGTCAGTCAGTCACTCAGTCAGTCAGTTAGTCCTTCAGCCAGTCAGTCAAGCAGTCAGTCATTTAGTCTCAGTCAGTCAGTCATTCAGTCAGTCAGTCAGTCAGGCAGTCAGTCAGTCAGTCAGGCAGTCAGTCCTGTGCAGTCAGTTAGTCACTAAAGCAGTTAGTCAGTCAGTCAGTCAGTCAGTCCAGTCCAGTCTCAGTCAGTCAGTCAGTCAGTCTCGGTCAGTCAGTCAGTCAGTCATTCAGTCAGTCAGTCAGTCAGGCAGTCAGTCAGTCGGTCAGCCTTATTCAGTCAGTCTGTCAGTCAGTCAGTCAGTCAGCCTTATTCAGTCAGTCTGTCAGTCATCCTTATTCAGTCAGTCTGTCAGTCAGTCAGTCGGTCAGTCCTGTCCAGTCAGTTAGTCAGTCAAGCAGTCAGTCAGGTAGTCAAGCAGTCAGTCAGTCAGTGTCAGTCAGTCATTTAGTCATTCAGTCAGTCAGTGAAATAGCCAGTCAGAGAGTCAAGCAGTCAGTCAGTCAGTCTCAGTCAGTCAGTTAGTCAGTCAGTCAGTCAGTCAGTCAGGCAGTCCAGTCTCAGTCAGTCAGGCAGTTAGTCAGTCAGTCTCGGTCAGTCAGTGAGTCAGTCAGTCAGTATCAGTCAGTCAGTGAGTCAGTCTGTCAGTCACGCAGTATCAGTCAGGCAGTAAGACTCCGCTCGACAGAACTCCGATAGCCTAATGGCTAGACCGCTGGTCTTCCAAGCGAGTGGCCTGGGTTCGAGTCCCAGCCGGAGCGAATGTCTTCAATGTATATATTTCTTTTCTAATTTGAAAATTCTTTTTTTTTTTCAATTTCTTTCCTTTGCAATTATTGATTATTTATGTAGGGAAGAAAATTCTGAGTCAGTTTAATTTTTCGACCTATAAATTTCAAAGTGTTTAAATAAACAATTACCAAGGTGCATTTTTTGTTTTTATTATATTTAAAACTCCCACCGACAGCGCTCGCATAGACTAATGGCTAGAGTGTTAGGCTTCCAAGCGAGTGGCCCTGGGTTCGAGTCCCAGCCTGAACGAAAATGTTCAATGTATAGTTTTAGTTTCTAATTTGAAATTTCTTCTTTTTTTTTAATTTTTCTCTTTTGCGAATATTGATTATTTATGTAGGGAGAAAAATTCTGAGTCAGTTTAATTATTCGACCTGTAAATTTCAAAGTGTTTGAATCAATAATTACCAAGGTGCATTTTTTGTTTTTATTATATTTAAGACTTCCATCGACAGAGCTCCGATAGCCTAATGGCTAGACCGTTGGGTTCCAAGCGCGTGGTACTGGGTTCGAGTCCCGGCCGGAAAGGAAATCTTAAGTGCAAATATTTTTTTCTAATTTTATAATTCTTTTTTTTTTATTTTTCCCTTTTGCGAAGTCAGTCAGTCAGTCTGACAGTCAATCAGTCAAGCACTCAGTCATTCAGTCTCAGTCAGTCAGTCCAGTCAGTCAGTCACTCAGTCAGTCAGTTAGTCCTTCAGCCAGTCAGTCAAGCAGTCAGTCATTTAGTCTCAGTCAGTCAGTCATTCAGTCAGTCAGGCAGTCAGTCAGTCAGTCAGTCGGTCAGTCCTGTGCAGTCAGTTAGTCACTAAAGCAGTCAGTCAGTCTCAGTCAGTCAGTCAGTCAGTCAGTCCAGTCCAGTCTCAGTCAGTCAGTCAGTCAGTCTCGGTCAGTCAGTCAGTCAGTGATTCAGTCAGTCAGTCAGTCAGGCAGTCAGTCAGTCGGTCAGCCTTATTCAGTCAGTCTGTCAGTCAGTCAGTTAGTCAGCCTTATTCAGTCAGTCTTTCAGTCATCCTTATTCAGTCAGTCTGTCAGTCAGTCAGTCGGTCAGTCCTGTCCAGTCAGTTAGTCAGTCAAGCAGTCAGTCAGGTAGTCAAGCAGTCAGTCAGTCAGTGTCAGTCAGTCATTTAGTCATTCAGTCAGTCAGTGAAATGGCCAGTCAGAGAGTCAAGCAGTCAGTCAGTCAGTCTCAGTCAGTCAGTCAGTCAGTCAGTCCAGTCTCAGTCAGTCAGGCAGTTAGTCAGTCAGTCTCGGTCAGTCAGTGAGTCAGTCAGTCAGTATCAGTCAGTCAGTGAGTCAGTCTGTCAGTCAGGCAGTGTCAGTCAGGCAGTATCAGTCAGGGTGTAAGACTCCGCTCGACAGAACTCCGATAGCCTAATGGCTAGACCGCTGGTCTTCCAAGCGAGTGGCCTGGGTTCGAGTCCCAGCCGGAGCGAATATCTTCAATGTATATATTTCTTTTCTAATTTGAAAATTCTTTTTTTTTCAATTTCTTTCCTTTGCAATTATTGATTATTTATGTAGGGAAGAAAATTCTGAGTCAGTTTAATTTTTCGACACTAAGATTTCAAAGTGTTTAAATAAACAATTACCATGGTGAATTTTTTGTTTTTATTATATTTAAAACTCCCACCGACAGAGCTCCCATAGACTAATGGCTAGAGTGTTAGGCTTCCAAGCGAGTGGCCCTGGGTTCGAGTCCCAGCCTGAACGAAAATCTTCAATGAATACTTTTAGTTTCTAATTTGAAATTTCTTCTTCTTTTTTTTTAATTTTTCTCTTTTGCGAATATTGATTATTTATGTAGGGAGTTTAATTATTCGACCTGTAAATTTCAAAGTATTTGAATCAATAATTACCAAGGTGCATTTTTTGTTTTTATTATATTTAAGACTTCCATCGACAGAGCTCCGATAGCCTAATGGCTAGACCGTTGGGTTCCTAGCGCGTGGTACTGGGTTCGAGTCCCGGCCGGAAAGGAAATCTTAAATGCAAGTATTGTTTTCTAATTTTATAATTCTTTTTTTTTTATTTTTCCCTTTTGCGAAGTCAGTCAGTCAGTCTGACAGTCAATCAGTCAAGCACTCAGTCATTCAGTCTCAGTCAGTCAGTCCAGTCAGTCAGTCACTCAGTCAGTCAGTTAGTCCTTCAGCCAGTCAGTCAAGCAGTCAGTCATTTAGTCTCAGTCAGTCAGTCATTCAGTCAGTCAGTCAGTCAGGCAGTCAGTCAGTCAGTCAGTCGGTCAGTCCTGTGCAGTCAGTTAGTCACTAAAGCAGTTAGTCAGTCAGTCAGTCAGTCAGTCCAGTCCAGTCTCAGTCAGTCAGTCAGTCAGTCTCGGTCAGTCAGTCAGTCAGTCATTCAGTCAGTCAGTCAGTCAGGCAGTCAGTCAGTCGGTCAGCCTTATTCAGTCAGTCTGTCAGTCAGTCAGTCAGTCAGCCTTATTCAGTCAGTCTGTCAGTCATCCTTATTCAGTCAGTCTGTCAGTCAGTCGGTCAGTCCTGTCCAGTCAGTTAGTCAGTCAAGCAGTCAGTCAGGTAGTCAAGCAGTCAGTCAGTCAGTGTCAGTCAGTCATTTAGTCATTCAGTCAGTCAGTGAAATAGCCAGTCAGAGAGTCAAGCAGTCAGTCAGTCAGTCTCAGTCAGTCAGTTAGTCAGTCAGTCAGTCAGTCAGGCAGTCCAGTCTCAGTCAGTCAGGCAGTTAGTCAGTCAGTCTCGGTCAGTCAGTGAGTCAGTCAGTGAGTCAGTCTGTCAGTCACGCAGTATCAGTCAGGCAGTAAGACTCCGCTCGACAGAACTCCGATAGCCTAATGGCTAGACCGCTGGTCTTCCAAGCGAGTGGCCTGGGTTCGAGTCCCAGCCGGAGCGAATATCTTCAATGTATATATTTCTTTTCTAATTTGAAAATTCTTTTTTTTTTCAATTTCTTTCCTTTGCAATTATTGATTATTTATGTAGGGAAGAAAATTCTGAGTCAGTTTAATTTTTCGACCTATAAATTTCAAAGTGTTTAAATAAACAATTACCAAGGTGCATTTTTTGTTTTTATTATATTTAAAACTCCCACCGACAGCGCTCCCATAGACTAATGGCTAGAGTGTTAGGCTTCCAAGCGAGTGGCCCTGGGTTCGAGTCCCAGCCTGAACGAAAATCTTCAATGTATAGTTTTAGTTTCTATTTTGAAATTTCTTCTTTTTTTTTTAATTTTTCTCTTTTGCGAATATTGATTATTTATGTAGGGAGAAAAATTCTGAGTCAGTTTAATTATTCGACCTGTAAATTTCAAAGTGTTTGAATCAATAATTACCAAGGTGCATTTTTTGTTTTTATTATATTTAAGACTTCCATCGACAGAGCTCCGATAGCCTAATGGCTAGACCGTTGGGTTCCAAGCGCGTGGTACTGGGTTCGAGTCCCGGCCGGAAAGGAAATCTTAAGTGCAAATATTTTTTCTAATTTTATAATTCTTTTTTTTTTATTTTTCCCTTTTGCGAAGTCAGTCAGTCAGTCTGACAGTCAATCAGTCAAGCACTCAGTCATTCAGTCTCAGTCAGTCAGTCCAGTCAGTCAGTCACTCAGTCAGTCAGTTAGTCCTTCAGCCAGTCAGTCAAGCAGTCAGTCATTTAGTCTCAGTCAGTCAGTCATTCAGTCAGTCAGGCAGTCAGTCAGTCAGTCAGTCGGTCAGTCCTGTGCAGTCAGTTAGTCACTAAAGCAGTCAGTCAGTCTCAGTCAGTCAGTCAGTCAGGCAGTCAGTCAGTCGGTCAGCCTTATTCAGTCAGTCTTTCAGTCATCCTTATTCAGTCAGTCTGTCAGTCAGTCAGTCGGTCAGTCCTGTCCAGTCAGTTAGTCAGTCAAGCAGTCAGTCAGGTAGTCAAGCAGTCAGTCAGTCAGTGTCAGTCAGTCATTTAGTCATTCAGTCAGTCAGTGAAATGGCCAGTCAGAGAGTCAAGCAGTCAGTCAGTCAGTCTCAGTCAGTCAGTCAGTCAGTCAGTCAGTCAGTCCAGTCTCAGTCAATCAGGCAGTTAGTCAGTCAGTCTCGGTCAGTCAGTGAGTCAGTCAGTCAGTATCAGTCAGTCAGTGAGTCAGTCTGTCAGTCAGGCAGTATCAGTCAGGGTGTAAGACTCCGCTCGACAGAACTCCGATAGCCTAATGGCTAGACCGCTGGTCTTCCAAGCGAGTGGCCTGGGTTCGAGTCCCAGCCGGAGCGAATATCTTCAATGTATCTATTTCTTTTCTAATTTGAAAATTCTTTTTTTTTTTCAATTTCTTTCCTTTGCAATTATTGATTATTTATGTAGGGAAGAAAATTCTGAGTCAGTTTAATTTTTCGACACAAAGATTTCAAAGTGTTTAAATAAACAATTACCAAGGTGCATTTTTTGTTTTTATTATATTTAAAACTCCCACCGACAGAGCTCCCATAGACTAATGGCTAGAGTGTTAGGCTTCCAAGCGAGTGGCCCTGGGTTCGAGTCCCAGCCTGAACGAAAATCTTCAGTGTATACTTTTAGTTTCTAATTTGAAATTTCTTCTTCTTTTTTTTTTAATTTTTCTCTTTTGCGAATATTGATTATTTATGTAGGGAGAAAAATTCTGAGTCAGTTTAATTATTCGACCTGTAAATTTCAAAGTGTTTGAATCAATAATTACCAAGGTGCATTTTTTGTTTTTATTATATTTAAGACTTCCATCGACAGAGCTCCGATAGCCTAATGGCTAGACCGTTGGGTTCCTAGCGCGTGGTACTGGGTTCGAGTCCCGGCCGGAAAGGAAATCTTAAATGCAAATATTTTTTTCTAATTTTATAATTCTTTTTTTTTATTTTTCCCTTTTGCGAAGTCAGTCAGTCAGTCTGACAGTCAATCAGTCAAGCACTCAGTCATTCAGTCTCAGTCAGTCAGTCCAGTCAGTCAGTCACTCAGTCAGTCAGTTAGTCCTTCAGCCAGTCAGTCAAGCAGTCAGTCATTTAGTCTCAGTCAGTCAGTCATTCAGTCAGTCAGTCAGTCAGTCAGTCAGTCAGTCGGTCAGTCCTGTGCAGTCAGTTAGTCACTAAAGCAGTCAGTCAGTCTCAGTCAGTCAGTCAGTCAGTCAGTCCAGTCCAGTCTCAGTCAGTCAGTCAGTCTCGGTCAGTCAGTCAGTCAGTCATTCAGTCAGTCAGTCAGTCAGGCAGTCAGTCAGTCTGTCAGTCAGTCAGTCAGTCAGCCTTATTCAGTCAGTCAGTCAGTCAGCCTTATTCAGTCAGTCTGTCAGTCATCCTTATTCAGTCAGTCTGTCAGTCAGTCAGTCGGTCAGTCCTGTCCAGTCAGTTAGTCAGTCAAGCAGTCAGTCAGGTAGTCAAGCAGTCAGTCAGGTAGTCAAGCAGTCAGTCAGTCAGTGTCAGTCAGTCATTTAGTCATTCAGTCAGTCAGTGAAATAGCCAGTCAGAGAGTCAAGCAGTCAGTCAGTCATTCAGTCAGTCAGTCAGTCAGGCAGTCAGTCAGTCGGTCAGCCTTATTCAGTCAGTCTGTCAGTCAGTCAGTCAGTCAGCCTTATTCAGTCAGTCTGTCAGTCATCCTTATTCAGTCAGTCTGTCAGTCAGTCAGTCGGTCAGTCCTGTCCAGTCAGTTAGTCAGTCAAGCAGTCAGTCAGGTAGTCAAGCAGTCAGTCAGTCAGTGTCAGTCAGTCATTTAGTCATTCAGTCAGTCAGTGAAATAGCCAGTCAGAGAGTCAAGCAGTCAGTCAGTCAGTCTCAGTTAGTCAGTCAGTCAGTCAGTCAGTCAGGCAGTCCAGTCTCACTCAGTCTCGGTCAGTCAGTGAGTCAGTCAGTCAGTATCAGTCAGTCAGTGAGTCAGTCTGTCAGTCACGCAGTATCAGTCAGGCAGTAAGACTCCGCTCGACAGAACTCCGATAGCCTAATGGCTAGACCGCTGGTCTTCCAAGCGAGTGGCCTGGGTTCGAGTCCCAGCCGGAGCGAATATCTTCAATGTATATATTTCTTTTCTAATTTGAAAATTCTTTTTTTTTTCAATTTCTTTCCTTTGCAATTATTGATTATTTATGTAGGGAAGAAAATTCTGAGTCAGTTTAATTTTTCGACCTGTAAATTTCAAAGTGTTTAAATAAACAATTACCAAGGTGCATTTTTTGTTTTTATTATATTTAAAACTCCCACCGACAGCGCTCCCATAGACTAATGGCTAGAGTGTTAGGCTTCCAAGCGAGTGGCCCTGGGTTCGAGTCCCAGCCTGAACGAAAATCTTCAATGTATAGTTTTAGTTTCTAATTTGAAATTTCTTCTTTTTTTTTTAATTTTTCTCTTTTGCGAATATTGATTATTTATGTAGGGAGAAAAATTCTGAGTCAGTTTAATTATTCGACCTGTAAATTTCAAAGTGTTTGAATCAATAATTACCAAGGTGCATTTTTTGTTTTTATTATATTTAAGACTTCCATCGACAGAGCTCCGATAGCCTAATGGCTAGACCGTTGGGTTCCAAGCGCGTGGTACTGGGTTCGAGTCCCGGCCGGAAAGGAAATTTTAAGTGCAAATATTTTTTTCTAATTTTATAATTCTTTTTTTTTTATTTTTCCCTTTTGCGAAGTCAGTCAGTCAGTCTGACAGTCAATCAGTCAAGCACTCAGTCATTCAGTCTGAGTCAGTCAGTCCAGTCAGTCAGTCACTCAGTCAGTCAGTTAGTCCTTCAGCCAGTCAGTCAAGCAGTCAGTCATTTAGTCTCAGTCAGTCAGTCATTCATTCAGTCAGTCAGTCAGGCAGTCAGTCAGTCAGTCAGTCGGTCAGTCCTGTGCAGTCAGTTAGTCACTAAAGCAGTCAGTCAGTCTCAGTCAGTCAGTCAGTCAGTCAGTCCAGTCCAGTCTCAGTCAGTCAGTCAGTCAGTCTCGGTCAGTCAGTCAGTCAGTCATTCAGTCAGTCAGTCAGTCAGGCAGTCAGTCAGTCGGTCAGCCTTATTCAGTCAGTCTGTCAGTCAGTCAGTCAGTCAGCCTTATTCAGTCAGTCTGTCAGTCATCCTTATTCAGTCAGTCTGTCAGTCAGTCAGTCGGTCAGTCCTGTCCAGTCAGTTAGTCAGTCAAGCAGTCAGTCAGGTAGTCAAGCAGTCAGTCAGTCAGTGTCAGTCAGTCATTTAGTCATTCAGTCAGTCAGTGAAATAGCCAGTCAGAGAGTCAAGCAGTCAGTCAGTCAGTCTCAGTCAGTCAGTTAGTCAGTCAGTCAGTCAGTCAGTCAGTCAGTCCAGTCTCAGTCAGTCAGGCAGTTAGTCAGTCAGTCTCGGTCAGTCAGTGAGTCAGTCAGTCAGTATCAGTCAGTCAGTGAGTCAGTCTGTCAGTCAGGCAGTATCAGTCAGGCAGTAAGACTCCGCTCGACAGAACTCCGATAGCCTAATGGCTAGACCGCTGGTCTTCCAAGCGAGTGGCCAGGGTTCGAGTCCCAGCCGGAGCGAATATCTTCAATGTATATATTTCTTTTCTAATTTGAAAATTCTTTTTTTTTTCAATTTCTTTCCTTTGCAATTATTGATTATTTATGTAGGGAAGAAAATTCTGAGTCAGTTTAATTTTTCGACACGAAGATTTCAAAGTGTTTAAATAAACAATTACCAAGGTGCATTTTTTGTTTTTATTATATTTAAGACTTCCATCGACAGAGCTCCGATAGCCTAATGGCTAGACCGTTGGGTTCCTAGCGCGTGGTACTGGGTTCGAGTCCCGGCCGGAAAGGAAATCTTAAATGCAAGTATTTTTTTTTTCTAATTTTATAATTCTTTTTTTTTTTATATTTCCCTTTTGCGAAGTCAGTCAGTCAGTCTGACAGTCAATCAGTCAAGCACTCAGTCATTCAGTCTCAGTCAGTCAGTCCAGTCAGTCAGTCACTCAGTCAGTCAGTTAGTCCTTCAGCCAGTCAGTCAAGCAGTCAGTCATTTAGTCTCAGTCAGTCAGTCATTCAGTCAGTCAGTCATTCAGTCAGTCAGTCAGTCGGTCAGTCCTGTGCAGTCAGTTAGTCACTAAAGCAGTCAGTCAGTCTCAGTCAGTCAGTCAGTCCAGTCCAGTCTCAGTCAGTCAGTCAGTCAGTCTCGGTCAGTCAGTCAGTCAGTCATTCAGTCAGTCAGTCAGTCAGGCAGTCAGTCAGTCGGTCAGCCTTATTCAGTCAGTCTGTCAGTCAGTCAGTCAGTCAGCCTTATTCAGTCAGTCTGTCAGTCAGTCAGTCGGTCAGTCCTGTCCAGTCAGTTAGTCAGTCAAGCAGTCAGTCAGGTAGTCAAGCAGTCAGTCAGTCAGTGTCAGTCAGTCATTTAGTCATTCAGTCAGTCAGTGAAATAGCCAGTCAGAGAGTCAAGCAGTCAATCAGTCAGTCTCAGTCAGTCAGTTAGTCAGTCAGTCAGTCAGTAAGTCAGTCAGTCCAGTCTCAGTCAGTCAGGCAGTTAGTCAGTCAGTCTCGGTCAGTCAGTGAGTCAGTCAGTCAGTATCAGTCAGTCAGTGAGTCAGTCTGTCAGTCAAGCAGTATCAGTCAGGCAGTAAGACTCCGCTCGACAGAACTCCGATAGCCTAATGGCTAGACCGCTGGTCTTCCAAGCGAGTGGCCTGGGTTCGAGTCCCAGCCGGAGCGAATATCTTCAATGTATATATTTCTTTTCTAATTTGAAAATTCTTTTTTTTTTCAATTTCTTTCCTTTGCAATTATTGATTATTTATGTAGGGAAGAAAATTCTGAGTCAGTTTAATTTTTCGACACGAAGATTTCAAAGTGTTTAAATAAACAATTACCAAGGTGCATTTTTTGTTTTTATTATATTTAAGACTTCCATCGACAGAGCTCCGATAGCCTAATGGCTAGACCGTTGGGTTCCTAGCGCGTGGTACTGGGTTCGAGTCCCGGCCGGAAAGGAAATCTTAAATGCAAGTATTTTTTTCTAATTTTATAATTCTTTTTTTTTTATTTTTCCCTTTTGCGAAGTCAGTCAGTCAGTCTGACAGTCAATCAGTCAAGCACTCAGTCATTCAGTCTCAGTCAGTCAGTCCAGTCAGTCAGTCACTCAGTCAGTCAGTTAGTCCTTCAGCCAGTCAGTCAAGCAGTCAGTCATTTAGTCTCAGTCAGTCAGTCATTCATTCAGTCAGTCAGTCAGGCAGTCAGTCAGTCAGTCAGTCGGTCAGTCCTGTGCAGTCAGTTAGTCACTAAAGCAGTCAGTCAGTCTCAGTCAGTCAGTCAGTCAGTCAGTCCAGTCCAGTCTCAGTCAGTCAGTCAGTCAGTCTCGGTCAGTCAGTCAGTCAGTCATTCAGTCAGTCAGTCAGTCAGGCAGTCAGTCAGTCGGTCAGCCTTATTCAGTCAGTCTGTCAGTCAGTCAGTCAGTCAGCCTTATTCAGTCAGTCTGTCAGTCATCCTTATTCAGTCAGTCTGTCAGTCAGTCAGTCGGTCAGTCCTGTCCAGTCAGTTAGTCAGTCAAGCAGTCAGTCAGGTAGTCAAGCAGTCAGTCAGTCAGTGTCAGTCAGTCATTTAGTCATTCAGTCAGTCAGTGAAATAGCCAGTCAGAGAGTCAAGCAGTCAGTCAGTCAGTCTCAGTCAGTCAGTCAGTCAGTTAGTCAGTCAGTCAGTCAGTCAGTCCAGTCTCAGTCAGTCAGGCAGTTAGTCAGTCAGTCTCGGTCAGTGAGTCAGTCAGTCAGTATCAGTCAGTCAGTGAGTCAGTCTGTCAGTCATCCAGTATCAGTCAGGCAGTAAGACTCCGCTCGACAGAACTCCGATAGCATAATGGCTAGACCGCTGGTCTTCCAAGCGAGTGGCCTGGGTTCGAGTCCCAGCCGGAGCGAATATCTTCAATGTATATATTTCTTTTCTAATTTGAAAATTCTTTTTTTTTTTCAATTTCTTTCCTTTGCAATTATTGATTATTTATGTAGGGAAGAAAATTCTGAGTCAGTTTAATTTTTCGACACGAAGATTTCAAAGTGTTTAAATAAAGAATTACCAAGGTGCATTTTTTGTTTTTATTATATTTAAAACTCCCACCGACAGAGCTCCCATAGACTAATGGCTAGAGTGTTAGGCTTCCAAGCGAGTGGCCCTGGGTTCGAGTCCCAGCCTGAACGAAAATCTTCAATGTATACTTTTAGTTTCTAATTTGAAATTTCTTCTTTTTTTTTAATTTTTCTCTTTTGCGAATATTGATTATTTATGTAGGGAGAAAAATTCTGAGTCAGTTTAATTATTCGACCTGTAAATTTCAAAGTGTTTGAATCAATAATTACCAAGGTGCATTTTTTGTTTTTATTATATTTAAGACTTCCATCGACAGAGCTCCGATAGCCTAATGGCTAGACCGTTGGGTTCCAAGCGCGTGGTACTGGGTTCGAGTCCCGGCCGGAACGAAAATCTTCCATGTATATATTTCTCTTCTAATTTGAAGATTGTTTTTTTTTTCAATTTCTTTCTTTTGCAAATATGGATTATTTATGTACGGAAGAAAATTCTGAGTCAGTTTAATCATTCGACCTTTAGATTTCAAAGATTTTAGATCAATAATTACTAAGGTGCATTTTTTGTTTTTATTATAATTAAGACACCGATCAACAAAAATCCGATAGTATATTGGCGAGAGCGTTGGGCTTCCATGAGTGTCGCCCTGGGTTCAAATCCCAGCCGGAAAGGAAATCTTAAATGCAAATATTTTTTTCTAATTTTATATTTTTTTTTTTTAATTTTTCCCTTTTGCGAAGTCAGTCAGTCAGTCTGACAGTCAATCAGTCAAGCACTCAGTCATTCAGTCTCAGTCAGTCAGTCCAGTCAGTCAGTCACTCAGTCAGTCAGTTAGTCCTTCAGCCAGTCAGTCAAGCAGTCAGTCATTTAGTCTCAGTCAGTCAGTCATTCAGTCAGTCAGTCAGTCAGGCAGTCAGTCAGTCAGTCAGTCGGTCAGTCCTGTGCAGTCAGTTAGTCACTAAAGCAGTCAGTCAGTCTCAGTCAGTCAGTCAGTCAGTCAGTCCAGTCCAGTCTCAGTCAGTCAGTCATTCAGTCAGTCAGTCAGTCAGGCAGTCAGTCAGTCGGTCAGCCTTATTCAGTCAGTCTGTCAGTCAGTCAGTCAGTCAGCCTTATTCAGTCAGTCTGTCAGTCATCCTTATTCAGTCAGTCAGTCAGTCGGTCAGTCCTGTCCAGTCAGTTAGTCAGTCAAGCAGTCAGTCAGGTAGTCAAGCAGTCAGTCAGTCAGTGTCAGTCAGTCATTTAGTCATTCAGTCAGTCAGTGAAATAGCCAGTCAGAGAGTCAAGCAGTCAGTCAGTCAGTCTCAGTCAGTCAGTTAGTCAGTCAGTCAGTCAGTCAGTCAGTCAGTCCAGTCTCAGTCAGTCAGGCAGTTATTCAGTCAGTCTCGGTCAGTCAGTGAGTCAGTCCAGTCTCAGTCAGTCAGTCAGTGAGTCAGTCTGTCAGTCAGGCTTTATCAGTCAGGCAGTAAGACTCCGCTTGACAGAACTCCGATAGCCTAATGGCTAGACCGCTGGTCTTCCAAGCGAGTGGCCTGGTTTCGAGTCCCAGCCGGAGCGAATATCTTCAATGTATATATTTCTTTTCTAATTTGAAAATTCTTTTTTTTTTCAATTTCTTTCCTTTGCAATTATTGATTATTTATGTAGGGAAGAAAATTCTGAGTCAGTTTAATTTTTCGACACGAAGATTTCAAAGTGTTTAAATAAACAATTACCAAGGTGCATTTTTTGTTTTTATTATATTTAAAACTCCCACCGACAGAGCTCCCATAGACTAATGGCTAGAGTGTTAGGCTTCCAAGCGAGTGGCCCTGGGTTCGAGTCCCAGCCTGAACGAAAATCTTCAATGTATACTTTTAGTTTCTAATTTGAAATTTCTTCTTCTTTTTTTTTTTAATTTTTCTCTTTTGCGAATATTGATTATTTATGTAGGGAGAAAAATTCTGAGTCAGTTTAATTATTCGACCTGTAAATTTCAAAGTGTTTGAATCAATAATTACCAAGGTGCATTTTTTGTTTTTATTATATTTAAGACTTCCATCGACAGAGCTCCGATAGCCTAATGGCTAGACCGTTGGGTTCCTAGCGCGTGGTACTGGGTTCGAGTCCCGGCCGGAAAGGAAATCTTAAATGCAAATATTTTTTTCTAATTTTATAATTCTTTTTTTTTTATTTTTCCCTTTTGCGAAGTCAGTCAGTCAGTCTGACAGTCAATCAGTCAAGCACTCAGTCATTCAGTCTCAGTCAGTCAGTCCAGTCAGTCAGTCACTCAGTCAGTCAGTTAGTCCTTCAGCCAGTCAGTCAAGCAGTCAGTCATTTAGTCTCAGTCAGTCAGTCATTCAGTCAGTCAGTCAGTCAGGCAGTCAGTCAGTCGGTCAGTCGGTCAGTCCTGTGCAGTCAGTTAGTCACTAAAGCAGTCAGTCAGTCTCAGTCAGTCAGTCAGTCAGTCAGTCCAGTCCAGTCTCAGTCAGTCAGTCAGTCAGTCTCGGTCAGTCAGTCAGTCAGTCAGTCAGTCAGTCAGGCAGTCAGTCAGTCGGTCAGCCTTATTCAGTCAGTCTGTCAGTCAGTCAGTCAGTCAGCCTTATTCAGTCAGTCTGTCAGTCATCCTTATTCAGTCAGTCTGTCAGTCAGTCAGTCGGTCAGTCCTGTCCAGTCAGTTAGTCAGTCAAGCAGTCAGTCAGGTAGTCAAGCAGTCAGTCAGTCTGTCAGTCAGTCAGTCAGTCAGCCTTATTCAGTCAGTCTGTCAGTCATCCTTATTCAGTCAGTCTGTCAGTCAGTCAGTCGGTCAGTCCTGTCCAGTCAGTTAGTCAGTCAAGCAGTCAGTCAGGTAGTCAAGCAGTCAGTCAGTCAGTGTCAGTCAGTCATTTAGTCATTCAGTCAGTCAGTGAAATAGCCAGTCAGAGAGTCAAGCAGTCAGTCAGTCAGTCTCAGTCAGTCAGTTAGTCAGTCAGTCAGTCAGTCAGTCCAGTCTCAGTCAGTCAGGCAGTTAGTCAGTCAGTCTCGGTCAGTCAGTGAGTCAGTCAGTCAGTATCAGTCAGTCAGTGAGTCAGTCTGTCAGTCAGGCAGTATCAGTCAGGCAGTAAGACTCCGCTCGACAGAACTCCGATAGCCTAATGGCTAGACCGCTGGTCTTCCAAGTGAGTGGCCTGGGTTCGAGTCCCAGCCGTAGCGAATATCTTCAATGTATATATTTCTTTTCTAATTTGAAAATTCTTTTTTTTTTCAATTTCTTTCCTTTGCAATTATTGATTATTTATGTAGGGAAGAAAATTCTGAGTCAGTTTAATTTTTCGACACGAAGATTTCAAAGTGTTTAAATAAACAATTACCAAGGTGCATTTTTTGTTTTTATTATATTTAAAACTCCCACCGACAGAGCTCCCATAGACTAATGGCTAGAGTGTTAGGCTTCCAAGCGAGTGGCCCTGGGTTCGAGTCCCAGCCTGAACGAAAATCTTCAATGTATACTTTTAGTTTCTAATTTGAAATTTTTTCTTCTTTTTTTTTAATTTTTCTCTTTTGCGAATATTGATTATTTATGTAGGGAGAAAAATTCTGAGTCAGTTTAATTATTCGACCTGTAAATTTCAAAGTGTTTGAATCAATAATTACCAAGGTGCATTTTTTGTTTTTATTATATTTAAGACTTCCATCGACAGAGCTCCGATAGCCTAATGGCTAGACCGTTGGGTTCCTAGCGCGTGGTACTGGGTTCGAGTCCCGGCCGGAAAGGAAATCTTAAATGCAAATATTTTTTTCTAATTTTATAATTCTTTTTTTTTTATTTTTCCCTTTTGCGAAGTCAGTCAGTCAGTCTGACAGTCAATCAGTCAAGCACTCGGTCATTCAGTCTCAGTCAGTCAGTCCAGTCAGTCAGTCACTCAGTCAGTCAGTTAGTCCTTCAGCCAGTCAGTCAAGCAGTCAGTCATTTAGTCTCAGTCAGTCAGTCATTCAGTCAGTCAGTCAGTCAGGCAGTCAGTCAGTCAGTCGGTCAGTCCTGTGCAGTCAGTTAGTCACTAAAGCAGTCAGTCAGTCTCAGTCAGTCAGTCAGTCAGTCAGTCCAGTCCAGTCTCAGTCAGTCAGTCAGTCAGTCTCGGTCAGTCAGTCAGTCAGTCATTCAGTCAGTCAGGCAGTCAGTCAGTCGGTCAGCCTTATTCAGTCAGTCTGTCAGTCAGTCAGTCAGTCAGCCTTATTCAGTCAGTCTGTCAGTCATCCTTATTCAGTCAGTCTGTCAGTCAGTCAGTCGGTCAGTCCTGTCCAGTCAGTTAGTCAGTCAAGCAGTCAGTCAGGTAGTCAAGCAGTCAGTCAGTCAGTGTCAGTCAGTCATTTAGTCATTCAGTCAGTCAGTGAAATAGCCAGTCAGAGAGTCAAGCAGTCAGTCAGTCAGTCTCAGTCAGTCAGTTAGTCAGTCAGTCAGTCAGTCAGTCCAGTCTCAGTCAGTCAGGCAGTTAGTCAGTCAGTCAGTATCAGTCAGTCAGTGAGTCAGTCTGTCAATCATCCAGTATCAGTCAGGCAGTAAGACTCCGCTCGACAGAACTCCGATAGCCTAATGGCTAGACCGCTGGTCTTCCAAGCGAGTGGCCTGGGTGCGAGTCCCAGCCGGAGCGAATATCTTCAATGTATATATTTCTTTTCTAATTTGAAAATTCTTTTTTTTTTCAATTTCTTTCCTTTGCAATTATTGATTATTTATGTAGGGAAGAAAATTCTGAGTCAGTTTAATTTTTCGACACGAAGATTTCAAAGTGTTTAAATAAAGAATTACCAAGGTGCATTTTTTGTTTTTATTATATTTAAAACTCCCACCGACAGAGCTCCCATAGACTAATGGCTAGAGTGTTAGGCTTCCAAGCGAGTGGCCCTGGGTTCGAGTCCCAGCCTGAACGAAAATCTTCAATGTATACTCTTAGTTTCTAATTTGAAATTTCTTCTTCTTTTTTTTTTAATTTTTCTCTTTTGCGAATATTGATTATTTATGTAGGGAGAAAAATTCTGAGTCAGTTTAATTATTCGACCTGTAAATTTCAAAGTGTTTGAATCAATAATTACCAAGGTGCATTTTTTGTTTTTATTATATTTAAGACTTCCATCGACAGAGCTCCGATAGCCTAATGGCTAGACCGTTGGGTTCCAAGCGCGTGGTACTGGGTTCGAGTCCCGGCCGGAACGAAAATCTTCCATGTATATATTTCTCTTCTAATTTGAAGATTCTTTTTTTTTTTCAATTTCTTTCTTTTGCAAATATGGATTATTTATGTACGGAAGAAAATTCTGAGTCAGTTTAATCATTCGACCTTTAGATTTCAAAGATTTTAGATCAATAATTACTAAGGTGCATTTTTTGTTTTCATTATAATTAAGACACCGATCAACAGAGATCCGATAGTATATTGGCGAGAGCGTTGGGCTTCCATGAGTGTCGCCCTGGGTTCAAATCCCAGCCGGAAAGGTAATCTTAAATGCAAATATTTTTTTCTAATTTTATAATTCTTTTTTTTTTTCTTTTTCCCTTTTGCGAAGTCAGTCAGTCAGTCTGACAGTCAATCAGTCAAGCACTCAGTCATTCAGTCTCAGTCAGTCAGTCCAGTCAGTCAGTCACTCAGTCAGTCAGTTAGTCCTTCAGCCAGTCAGTCAAGCAGTCACTCATTTAGTCTCAGTCAGTCAGTCATTCAGTCAGTCAGTCAGTCAGTCAGTCAGTCAGTCAGTCAGTCAGTCGGTCAGTCCTGTGCAGTCAGTTAGTCACTAAAGCAGTCAGTCAGTCTCAGTCAGTCAGTCAGTCAGTCAGTCCAGTCCAGTCTTAGTCAGTCAGTCAGTCAGTCTCGGTCAGTCAGTCAGTCAGTCATTCAGTCAGTCAGGCAGTCAGTCAGTCGGTCAGCCTTATTCAGTCTGTCTGTCAGTCAGTCAGTCAGTCATCCTTATTCAGTCAGTCTGTCAGTCATCCTTATTCAGTCAGTCTGTCAGTCAGTCAGTCGATCAATCCTGTCCAGTCAGTTAGTCAGTCAAGCAGTCAGTCAGTCAGTGTCAGTCAGTCATTTAGTCATTCAGTCAGTCAGTGAAATAGCCAGTCAGAGAGTCAAGCAGTCAGTCAGTCAGTCTCAGTCAGTCAGTTAGTCAGTCAGTCAGTCCAGTCTCAGTCAGTCAGGCAGTTAGTCAGTCAGTCTCGGTCAGTCAGTGAGTCAGTCAGTCAGTATCAGTCAGTCAGTGAGTCAGTCTGTCAGTCAGGCAGTAAGACTCCGCTCGACAGAACTCCGATAGCCTAATGGCTAGACCGCTGGTCTTCCAAGCGAGTGGCCTGGGTTCGAGTCCAAGCCGGAGCGAATATCTTCAATGTATATATTTCTTTTCTAATTTGAAAATTCTTTTTTTTTTTCAATTTCTTTCCTTTGCAATTATTGATTATTTATGTAGGGAAGAAAATTCTGAGTCAGTTTAATTTTTCGACACAAAGATTTCAAAGTGTTTAAATAAACAATTACCAAGGTGCATTTTTTGTTTTTATTATATTTAAAACTCCCACCGACAGAGCTCCCATAGACTAATGGCTAGAGTGTTAGGCTTCCAAGCGAGTGGCCCTGGGTTCGAGTCCCAGCCTGAACGAAAATCTTCAATGTATACTTTTAGTTTCTAATTTGAAATTTCTACTTCTTTTTTTTTTAATTTTTCTCTTTTGCGAATATTGATTATTTATGTAGGGAGAAAAATTCTGAGTCAGTTTAATTATTCGACCTGTAAATTTCAAAGTGTTTGAATCAATAATTACCAAGGTGCATTTTTTGTTTTTATTATATTTAAGACTTCCATCGACAGAGCTCCGATAGCCTAATGGCTAGACCGTTGGGTTCCAAGCGCGTGGTACTGGGTTCGAGTCCCGGCCGGAACGAAAATCTTCCATGTATATATTTCTCTTCTAATTTGAAGATTCTTTTTTTTTTCAATTTCTTTCTTTTGCAAATATGGATTATTTATGTACGGAAGAAAATTCTGAGTCAGTTTAATCATTCGACCTTTAGATTTCAAAGATTTTAGATCAATAATTACTAAGGTGCATTTTTTGTTTTCATTATAATTAAGACACCGATCAACAGAGATCCGATAGTATATTGGCGAGAGCGTTGGGCTTCCATGAGTGTCGCCCTGGGTTCAAATCCCAGTCGGAAAGGAAAACTTAAATGCAAATATTTTTTTCTAATTTTATAATTCTTTTTTTTTTATTTTTCCCTTTTGCGAAGTCAGTCAGTCAGTCTGACAGTCAATCAGTCAAGCACTCAGTCATTCCGTCTCAGTCAGTCAGTCCAGTCAGTCAGTCACTCAGTCAGTCAGTTAGTCCTTCAGCCAGTCAGTCAAGCAGTCAGTCATTTAGTCTCAGTCAGTCAGTCATTCTGTCAGTCAGTCAGTCAGTCAGTCAGTCAGTCAGTCAGTCGGTCAGTCCTGTGCAGTCAGTTAGTCACTAAAGCAGTCAGTCAGTCTCAGTCAGTCAGTCAGTCCAGTCCAGTCTCAGTCAGTCAGTCAGTCAGTCTCGGTCAGTCAGTCAGTCAGTCATTCAGTCAGTCAGTCAGTCAGGCAGTCAGTCAGTCGGTCAGCCTTATTCAGTCAGTCTGTCAGTCAGTCAGACAGTCAGCCTTATTCAGTCAGTCTGTCAGTCATCCTAATTCAGTCAGTCTGTCAGTCAGTCAGTCGGTCAGTCCTGTCCAGTCAGTTAGTCAGTCAAGCAGTCAGTCAGGTAGTCAAGCAGTCAGTCAGTCAGTGTCAGTCAGTCATTTAGTCATTCAGTCAGTCAGTGAAATAGCCAGTCAGAGAGTCAAGCAGTCAGTCAGTCAGTCTCAGTCAGTCAGTTAGTCAGTCAGTCAGTCAGTCAGTCAGTCAGTCCAGTCTCAGTCAGTCAGGCAGTTAGTCAGTCAGTCTCGGTCAGTCAGTGAGTCAGTCAGTCAGTATCAGTCAGTCAGTGAGTCAGTCTGTCAGTCAGGCAGTATCAGTCAGGCAGTAAGACTCCGCTCGACAGAACTCCGATAGCCTAATGGCTAGACCGCTGGTCTTCCAAGCGAGTGGCCTGGGTTCGAGTCCAAGCCGGAGCGAATATCTTCAATGTATATATTTCTTTTCTAATTTGAAAATTCTTTTTTTTTTCAATTTCTTTCCTTTGCAATTATTGATTATTTATGTAGGGAAGAAAATTCTGAGTCAGTTTAATTTTTCGACACGAATATTTCAAAGTGTTTAAATAAACAATTACCAAGGTGCATTTTTTGTTTTTATTATATTTAAAACTCCCACCGACAGAGCTCCCATAGACTAATGGCTAGAGTGATAGGCTTCCAAGCGAGTGGCCCTGGGTTCGAGTCCCAGCCTGAGCGAAAATCTTCAATGTATACTTTTAGTTTCTAATTTGAAATTTCTTCTTCTTTTTTTTTAATTTTTCTCTTTTGCGAATATTGATTATTTATGTAGGGAGAAAAATTCTGAGTCAGTTTAATTGTTCGACCTGTAAATTTCAAAGTGTTTGAATCAATAATTACCAAGGTGCATTTTTTGTTTTTATTATATTTAAGACTTCCATCGACAGAGCTCCGATAGCCTAATGGCTAGACCGTTGGGTTCCTAGCGCGTGGTACTGGGTTCGAGTCCCGGCCGGAAAGGAAATCTTAAATGCAAATGTTTTTTTCTAATTTTATAATTCTTTTTTTTTATTTTTCCCTTTTGCGAAGTCAGTCAGTCAGTCTGACAGTCAATCAGTCAAGTACTCAGTCATTCAGTCTCAGTCAGTCAGTCCAGTCAGTCAGTCACTCAGTCAGTCAGTTAGTCCTTCAGCCAGTCAGTCAAGCAGTCAGTCATTTAGTCTCAGTCAGTCAGTCATTCAGTCAGTCAGTCAGTCAGGCAGTCAGTCAGTCAGTCAGTCGGTCAGTCCTGTGCAGTCAGTTAGTCACTAAAGCAGTCATTCAGTCTCAGTCAGTCAGTCAGTCAGTCAGTCCAGTCCAGTCTCAGTCAGTCAGTCAGTCACTCAGTCAGTCAGTTAGTCCTTCAGCCAGTCAGTCAAGCAGTCAGTCATTTAGTCTCAGTCAGTCAGTCATTCAGTCAGTCAGTCAGTCAGTCAGTCGGTCAGTCCTGTGCAGTCAGTTAGTCACTAAAGCAGTCAGTCAGTCTCAGTCAGTCAGTCAGTCAGTCAGTCCAGTCCAGTCTCAGTCAGTCAGTCAGTCAGTCAGTCTCGGTCAGTCAGTCAGTCAGTCATTCAGTCAGTCAGTCAGTCAGTCAGTCATTCAGTCAGTCAGTCAGTCAGGCAGTCAGTCAGTCGGTCAGCCTTATTCAGTCAGTCTGTCAGTCAGTCAGTCAGTCAGCCTTATTCAGTCAGTCTGTCAGTCATCCTTATTCAGTCAGTCTGTCAGTCAGTCAGTCGGTCAGTCCTGTCCAGTCAGTTAGTCAGTCAAGCAGTCAGTCAGGTAGTCAAGCAGTCAGTCAGTCAGTGTCAGTCAGTCATTTAGTCATTCAGTCAGTCAGTGAAATAGCCAGTCAGAGAGTCAAGCAGTCAGTCAGTCAGTCTCAGTCAGTCAGTTAGACAGTCAGTCAGTCAGTCAGTCAGTCAGTCAGTCCAGTCTCAGTCAGTCAGGCAGTTAGTCAGTCAGTCTCGGTCAGTCAGTGAGTCAGTCAGTCAGTATCAGTCAGTCAGTGAGTCAGTCTGTCAGTCAGGCAGTATCAGTCAGTCAGTGAGTCAGTCTGTCAGTCAGGCAGTATCAGTCAGGCAGTAAGACTCCGCTCGACAGAACTCCGATAGCCTAATGGCTAGACCGCTGGTCTTCCAAGCGAGTGGCCTGGGTTCGAGTTCCAGCCGGAGCGAATATCTTCAATGTATATATTTCTTTTCTAATTTGAAAATTCTTTTTTTTTTCAATTTCTTTCCTTTGCAATTATTGATTATTTATGTAGGGAAGAAAATTCTGAGTCAGTTTAATTTTTCGACACGAAGATTTCAAAGTGTTTAAATAAACAATTACCAAGGTGCATTTTTTGTTTTTATTATATTTAAAACTCCCACCGACAGAGCTCCCATAGACTAATGGCTAGAGTGTTAGGCTTCCAAGCGAGTGGCCCTGGGTTCGAGTCCCAGCCTGAACGAAAATCTTCAATGTATACTTTTAGTTTCTAATTTGAAATTTCTTCTTCTTTTTTTTAAATTTTCCTCTTTTGCGAATATTGATTATTTATGTAGGGAGAAAAATTCTGAGTCAGTTTAATTATTCGACCTGTAAATTTCAAAGTGTTTGAATCAATAATTACCAAGGTGCATTTTTTGTTTTTATTTTATTTAAGACTTCCATCGACAGAGCTCCGATAGCCTAATGGCTACACCGTTGGGCTCCTAGCGCGTGGTACTGTGTTCGAGTCCCGGCCGGAAAGGAAATCTTAAATGCAAATATTTTTTTCTAATTTTATAATTCTTTTTTTTTTATTTTTCCCTTTTGCGAAGTCAGTCAGTCTGTCTGACAGTCAATCAGTCAAGCACTCAGTCATTCAGTCTCAGTCAGTCAGTCCAGTCAGTCAGTCACTCAGTCAGTCAGTTAGTCCTTCAGCCAGTCAGTCAAGCAGTCAGTCATTCAGTCAGTCAGTCAGTCAGGCAGTCAGTCAGTCAGTCAGTCGGTCAGTCCTGTGCAGTCAGTTAGTCACTAAAGCAGTCAGTCAGTCTCAGTCAGTCAGTCAGTCCAGTCCAGTCTCAGTCAGTCAGTCAGTCAGTCTCGGTCAGTCAGTCAGTCAGTCATTCAGTCAGTCAGTCAGTCAGGCAGTCAGTCAGTCGGTCAGCCTTATTCAGTCAGTCTGTCAGTCAGTCAGTCAGTCAGTCAGTCCGTCAGCCTTATTCAGTCAGTCTGTCAGTCATCCTTATTCAGTCAGTCTGTCAGTCAGTCAGTCGGTCAGTCCTGTCCAGTCAGTTAGTCAGTCAAGCAGTCAGTCAGGTAGTCAAGCAGTCAGTCAGTCAGTGTCAGTCAGTCATTTAGTCATTCAGTCAGTCAGTGAAATAGCCAGTCAGAGAGTCAAGCAGTCAGTCAGTCAGTCTCAGTCAGTCAGTTAGTCAGTCAGTCAGTCAGTCAGTCAGTCCAGTCTCAGTCAGTCAGGCTGTTAGTCAGTCAGTCTCGGTCAGTCAGTGAGTCAGTCAGTCAGTATCAGTCAGTCAGTGAGTCAGTCTGTCAGTCAGGCAGTATCAGTCAGGCAGTAAGACTCCACTCGACAGAACTCCGATAGCCTAATGGCTAGACCGCTGGTCTTCCAAGCGAGTGGCCTGGGTTCGAGTCCCAGCCGGAGCGAATATCTTCAATGTATATATTTCTTTTCTAATTTGAAATTTTTTTTTTTCAATTTCTTTCCTTTGCAATTATTGATTATTTATGTAGGGAAGAAAATTCTGAGTCAGTTTAATTTTTCGACACGAAGATTTCAAAGTGTTTAAATAAACAATTACCAAGGTGCATTTTTTGTTTTTATTATATTTAAAACTCCCACCGACAGAGCTCCCCTAGACTAATGGCTAGAGTGTTAGGCTTCCAAGCGAGTGGCCCTGGGTTCGAGTCCCAGCCTGAACGAAAATCTTCAATGTATACTTTTAGTTTCTAATTTGAAATTTCTTCTTCTTTTTTTTTTAATTTTTCTTCTTTGCGAATATTGATTATTTATGTAGGGAGAAAAATTCTGAGTCAGTTTAATTATTCGACCTGTAAATTTCAAAGTGTTTGAATCAATAATTACCAAGGTGCATTTTTTGTTTTTATTATATTTAAGACTTCAATCGACAGAGCTCCGATACCCTAATGGCTAGACCGTTGGGTTCCTAGCGCGTGGTACTGGGTTCGAGTCCCGGCCGGAAAGGAAATCTTAAATGCAAATATTTTTTTCTAATTTTATAATTCTTTTTTTTTTATTTTTCCCTTTTGCGAAGTCAGTCAGTCAGTCTGACAGTCAATCAGTCAAGCACTCAGTCATTCAGTCTCAGTCAGTCAGTAAAGTCAGTCAGTCACTCAGTCAGTCAGTTAGTCCTTCAGCCAGTCAGTCAAGCAGTCAGTCATTTAGTCTCAGTCAGTCAGTCATTCAGTCAGTCAGTCAGTCAGGCAGTCAGTCAGTCAGTCAGTCGGTCAGTCCTGTGCAGTCAGTTAGTCACTAAAGCAGTCAGTCAGTCTCAGTCAGTCAGTCAGTCAGTCAGTCCAGTCCAGTCTCAGTCAGTCAGTCAGTCAGTCTCGGTCAGTCAGTCAGTCAGTCATTCAGTCAGTCAGTCAGTCAGGCAGTCTGTCAGTCGGTCAGCCTTATTCAGTCAGTCTGTCTGTCAGTCAGTCAGTCAGCCTTATTCAGTCAGTCTGTCAGTCATCCTTATTCAGTCAGTCTGTCAGTCAGTCAGTCGGTCAGTCCTGTCCAGTCAGTTAGTCAGTCAAGCAGTCAGTCAGGTAGTCAAGCAGTCAGTCAGTCAGTGTCAGTCAGTCATTTAGTCATTCAGTCAGTCAGTGAAATAGCCAGTCAGAGAGTCAAGCAGTCAGTCAGTCAGTTAGTCAGTCAGTCAGTCAGTCAGTCAGTCAGTCCAGTCTCAGTCAGTCAGGCAGTTAGTCAGTCAGTCTCGGTCAGTCAGTGAGTCAGTCAGTCAGTATCAGTCAGTCAGTGAGTCAGTCTGTCAGTCAGGCAGTATCAGTCAGGCAGTAAGACTCCGCTCGACAGAACTCCGATAGCCTAAAGGCTAGACCGCTGGTCTTCCAAGCGAGTGGCCTGGGTTCGAGTCCCAGCCGGAGCGAATATCTTCAATGTATATATTTCTTTTCTAATTTGAAAATTCTTTTTTTTTCAATTTCTTTCCTTTGCAATTATTGATTATTTATGTAGGGAAGAAAATTCTGAGTCAGTTTAATTTTTCGACACGAAGATTTCAAAGTGTTTAAATAAACAATTACCAAGGTGCATTTTTTGTTTTTATCATATTTAAAACTCCCACCGACAGAGCTCCCATAGACTAATGGCTAGAGTGTTAGGCTTCCAAGCGAGTGGCCCTGGGTTCGAGTCCCAGCCTGAACGAAAATCTTCAATGTATACTTTTAGTTTCTAATTTGAAATTTCTTCTTTTTTTTTATAATTTTTCTCTTTTGCGAATATTGATTATTTATGCAGGGAGAAAAATTCTGAGTCAGTTTAATTATTCGACCTGTAAATTTCAAAGTGTTTGAATCAATAATTACCAAGGTGCATTTTTTGTTTTTATTATATTTAAGACTTCCATCGACAGAGCTCCGATAGCCTAATGGCTAGACCGTTGGGTTCCTATCGCGTGGTACTGGGTTCGAGTCCCGGCCGGAAAGGAAATCTTAAATGCAAATATTTTTTTCTAATTTTATAATTCTTTTTTTTTATTTTTCCCTTTTGCGAAGTCAGTCAGTCAGTCTGACAGTCAATCAGTCAAGCACTCAGTCATTCAGTCTCAGTCAGTCAGTCCAGTCAGTCAGTCACTCAGTCAGTCAGTTAGTCCTTCAGCCAGTCAGTCAAGCAGTCAGTCATTTAGTCTCAGTCAGTCAGTCATTCAGTCAGTCAGTCAGTCAGGCAGTCAGTCAGTCAGTCAGTCGGTCAGTCCTGTGCAGTCAGTTAGTCACTAAAGCAGTCAGTCAGTCTCAGTCAGTCAGTCAGTCAGTCTCAGTCAGTCAGTCAGTCAGTCAGTCCAGTCCAGTCTCAGTCAGTCAGTCAGTCAGTCTCGGTCAGTCAGTCAGTCAGTCATACAGTCAGTCAGGCAGTCAGTCAGTCGGTCAGCCTTATTCAGTCAGTCAGTCGGTCAGTCCTGTCCAGTCAGTTAGTCAGTCAAGCAGTCAGTCAGGTAGTCAAGCAGTCAGTCAGTCAGTGTCAGTCAGTCATTTAGTCATTCAGTCAGTCAGTGAAATAGCCAGTCAGAGAGTCAAGCAGTCAGTCAGTCAGTCTCAGTCAGTCAGTTAGTCAGTCAGTCAGTCAGTCAGTCAGTCAGTCCAGTCTCAGTCAGTCAGGCAGTTAGTCAGTCAGTCTCGGTCAGTCAGTGAGTCAGTCAGTCAGTATCAGTCAGTCAGTGAGTCAGTCTGTCAGTCAGGCAGTATCAGTCAGGCAGTAAGACTCCGCTCGACAGAACTCCGATAGCCTAATGGCTAGACCGCTGGTCTTCCAAGCGAGTGGCCTGGGTTCGAGTTCAAGCCGGAGCGAATATCTTCAATGTATATATTTCTTTTCTAATTTGAAAATTCTTTTTTTTTTCAATTTCTTTCCTTTGCAATTATTGATTATTTATGTAGGGAAGAAAATTCTGAGTCAGTTTAATTTTTCGACACGAAGATTTCAAAGTGTTTAAATAAACAATTACCAAGGTGCATTTTTTGTTTTTATTATATTTAAAACTCCCACCGACAGAGCTCCCATAGACTAATGGCTAGAGTGTTAGGCTTCCAAGCGAGTGGCCCTGGGTTCGAGTCCCAGCCTGAACGAAAATCTTCAATGTATACTTTTAGTTTCTAATTTGAAATTTCTTCTTCTTTTTTTTTAATTTTTCTCTTTTGCGAATATTGATTATTTATGTAGGGAGAAAAATTCTGAGTCAGTTTAATTATTCGACCTGTAAATTTCAAAGTGTTTGAATCAATAATTACCAAGGTGCATTTTTTGTTTTTATTATATTTAAGACTTCCATCGACAGAGCTCCGATAGCCTAATGGCTAGACCGTTGGGTTCCTAGCGCGTGGTACTGGGTTCGAGTCCCGGCCGGAAAGGAAATCTTAAATGCAAATATTTTTTTCTAATTGTATAATTCTTTTTTTTTTATTTTTCCCTTTTGCGAAGTCAGTCAGTCAGTCTGACAGTCAATCAGTCAAGCACTCAGTCATTCAGTCTCAGTCAGTCAGTCCAGTCAGTCAGTCACTCAGTCAGTCAGTTAGTCCTTCAGCCAGTCAGTCAAGCAGTCAGTCATTTAGTCTCAGTCAGTCAGTCATTCAGTCAGTCAGTCAGTCAGGCAGTCAGTCAGTCAGTCAGTCCTGTGCAGTCAGTTAGTCACTAAAGCAGTCAGTCAGTCTCAGTCAGTCAGTCAGTCAGTCAGTCCAGTCCAGTCCAGTCTCAGTCAGTCAGTCAGTCAGTCTCGGTCAGTCAGTCAGTCAGTCATTCAGTCAGTCAGTCAGTCAGGCAGTCAGTCAGTCGGTCAGCCTTATTCAGTCAGTCTGTCAGTCAGTCAGTCGGTCAGTCCTGTCCAGTCAGTTAGTCAGTCAAGCAGTCAGTCAGGTAGTCAAGCAGTCAGTCAGTCAGTGTCAGTCAGTCATTTAGTCATTCAGTCAGTCAGTGAAATAGCCAGTCAGAGAGTCAAGCAGTCAGTCAGTCAGTCTCAGTCAGTCAGTTAGTCAGTCAGTCAGTCAGTCAGTCAGTCCAGTCTCAGTCAGTCAGGCTGTTAGTCAGTCAGTCTCGGTCAGTCAGTGAGTCAGTCAGTCAGTATCAGTCAGTCAGTGAGTCAGTCTGTCAGTCAGGCAGTATCAGTCAGGCAGTAAGACTCCACTCGACAGAACTCCGATAGCCTAATGGCTAGACCGCTGGTCTTCCAAGCGAGTGGCCTGGGTTCGAGTCCCAGCCGGAGCGAATATCTTCAATGTATATATTTCTTTTCTAATTTGAAATTTTTTTTTTTCAATTTCTTTCCTTTGCAATTATTGATTATTTATGTAGGGAAGAAAATTCTGAGTCAGTTTAATTTTTCGACACGAAGATTTCAAAGTGTTTAAATAAACAATTACCAAGGTGCATTTTTTGTTTTTATTATATTTAAAACTCCCACCGACAGAGCTCCCCTAGACTAATGGCTAGAGTGTTAGGCTTCCAAGCGAGTGGCCCTGGGTTCGAGTCCCAGCCTGAACGAAAATCTTCAATGTATACTTTTAGTTTCTAATTTGAAATTTCTTCTTCTTTTTTTTTTAATTTTTCTTCTTTGCGAATATTGATTATTTATGTAGGGAGAAAAATTCTGAGTCAGTTTAATTATTCGACCTGTAAATTTCAAAGTGTTTGAATCAATAATTACCAAGGTGCATTTTTTGTTTTTATTATATTTAAGACTTCAATCGACAGAGCTCCGATACCCTAATGGCTAGACCGTTGGGTTCCTAGCGCGTGGTACTGGGTTCGAGTCCCGGCCGGAAAGGAAATCTTAAATGCAAATATTTTTTTCTAATTTTATAATTCTTTTTTTTTTATTTTTCCCTTTTGCGAAGTCAGTCAGTCAGTCTGACAGTCAATCAGTCAAGCACTCAGTCATTCAGTCTCAGTCAGTCAGTAAAGTCAGTCAGTCACTCAGTCAGTCAGTTAGTCCTTCAGCCAGTCAGTCAAGCAGTCAGTCATTTAGTCTCAGTCAGTCAGTCATTCAGTCAGTCAGTCAGTCAGGCAGTCAGTCAGTCAGTCAGTCGGTCAGTCCTGTGCAGTCAGTTAGTCACTAAAGCAGTCAGTCAGTCTCAGTCAGTCAGTCAGTCAGTCAGTCCAGTCCAGTCTCAGTCAGTCAGTCAGTCAGTCTCGGTCAGTCAGTCAGTCAGTCATTCAGTCAGTCAGTCAGTCAGGCAGTCTGTCAGTCGGTCAGCCTTATTCAGTCAGTCTGTCTGTCAGTCAGTCAGTCAGCCTTATTCAGTCAGTCTGTCAGTCATCCTTATTCAGTCAGTCTGTCAGTCAGTCAGTCGGTCAGTCCTGTCCAGTCAGTTAGTCAGTCAAGCAGTCAGTCAGGTAGTCAAGCAGTCAGTCAGTCAGTGTCAGTCAGTCATTTAGTCATTCAGTCAGTCAGTGAAATAGCCAGTCAGAGAGTCAAGCAGTCAGTCAGTCAGTTAGTCAGTCAGTCAGTCAGTCAGTCAGTCAGTCCAGTCTCAGTCAGTCAGGCAGTTAGTCAGTCAGTCTCGGTCAGTCAGTGAGTCAGTCAGTCAGTATCAGTCAGTCAGTGAGTCAGTCTGTCAGTCAGGCAGTATCAGTCAGGCAGTAAGACTCCGCTCGACAGAACTCCGATAGCCTAAAGGCTAGACCGCTGGTCTTCCAAGCGAGTGGCCTGGGTTCGAGTCCCAGCCGGAGCGAATATCTTCAATGTATATATTTCTTTTCTAATTTGAAAATTCTTTTTTTTTCAATTTCTTTCCTTTGCAATTATTGATTATTTATGTAGGGAAGAAAATTCTGAGTCAGTTTAATTTTTCGACACGAAGATTTCAAAGTGTTTAAATAAACAATTACCAAGGTGCATTTTTTGTTTTTATCATATTTAAAACTCCCACCGACAGAGCTCCCATAGACTAATGGCTAGAGTGTTAGGCTTCCAAGCGAGTGGCCCTGGGTTCGAGTCCCAGCCTGAACGAAAATCTTCAATGTATACTTTTAGTTTCTAATTTGAAATTTCTTCTTTTTTTTTATAATTTTTCTCTTTTGCGAATATTGATTATTTATGCAGGGAGAAAAATTCTGAGTCAGTTTAATTATTCGACCTGTAAATTTCAAAGTGTTTGAATCAATAATTACCAAGGTGCATTTTTTGTTTTTATTATATTTAAGACTTCCATCGACAGAGCTCCGATAGCCTAATGGCTAGACCGTTGGGTTCCTATCGCGTGGTACTGGGTTCGAGTCCCGGCCGGAAAGGAAATCTTAAATGCAAATATTTTTTTCTAATTTTATAATTCTTTTTTTTTATTTTTCCCTTTTGCGAAGTCAGTCAGTCAGTCTGACAGTCAATCAGTCAAGCACTCAGTCATTCAGTCTCAGTCAGTCAGTCCAGTCAGTCAGTCACTCAGTCAGTCAGTTAGTCCTTCAGCCAGTCAGTCAAGCAGTCAGTCATTTAGTCTCAGTCAGTCAGTCATTCAGTCAGTCAGTCAGTCAGGCAGTCAGTCAGTCAGTCAGTCGGTCAGTCCTGTGCAGTCAGTTAGTCACTAAAGCAGTCAGTCAGTCTCAGTCAGTCAGTCAGTCAGTCTCAGTCAGTCAGTCAGTCAGTCAGTCCAGTCCAGTCTCAGTCAGTCAGTCAGTCAGTCTCGGTCAGTCAGTCAGTCAGTCATACAGTCAGTCAGGCAGTCAGTCAGTCGGTCAGCCTTATTCAGTCAGTCAGTCGGTCAGTCCTGTCCAGTCAGTTAGTCAGTCAAGCAGTCAGTCAGGTAGTCAAGCAGTCAGTCAGTCAGTGTCAGTCAGTCATTTAGTCATTCAGTCAGTCAGTGAAATAGCCAGTCAGAGAGTCAAGCAGTCAGTCAGTCAGTCTCAGTCAGTCAGTTAGTCAGTCAGTCAGTCAGTCAGTCAGTCAGTCCAGTCTCAGTCAGTCAGGCAGTTAGTCAGTCAGTCTCGGTCAGTCAGTGAGTCAGTCAGTCAGTATCAGTCAGTCAGTGAGTCAGTCTGTCAGTCAGGCAGTATCAGTCAGGCAGTAAGACTCCGCTCGACAGAACTCCGATAGCCTAATGGCTAGACCGCTGGTCTTCCAAGCGAGTGGCCTGGGTTCGAGTTCAAGCCGGAGCGAATATCTTCAATGTATATATTTCTTTTCTAATTTGAAAATTCTTTTTTTTTTCAATTTCTTTCCTTTGCAATTATTGATTATTTATGTAGGGAAGAAAATTCTGAGTCAGTTTAATTTTTCGACACGAAGATTTCAAAGTGTTTAAATAAACAATTACCAAGGTGCATTTTTTGTTTTTATTATATTTAAAACTCCCACCGACAGAGCTCCCATAGACTAATGGCTAGAGTGTTAGGCTTCCAAGCGAGTGGCCCTGGGTTCGAGTCCCAGCCTGAACGAAAATCTTCAATGTATACTTTTAGTTTCTAATTTGAAATTTCTTCTTCTTTTTTTTTAATTTTTCTCTTTTGCGAATATTGATTATTTATGTAGGGAGAAAAATTCTGAGTCAGTTTAATTATTCGACCTGTAAATTTCAAAGTGTTTGAATCAATAATTACCAAGGTGCATTTTTTGTTTTTATTATATTTAAGACTTCCATCGACAGAGCTCCGATAGCCTAATGGCTAGACCGTTGGGTTCCTAGCGCGTGGTACTGGGTTCGAGTCCCGGCCGGAAAGGAAATCTTAAATGCAAATATTTTTTTCTAATTGTATAATTCTTTTTTTTTTTATTTTTCCCTTTTGCGAAGTCAGTCAGTCAGTCTGACAGTCAATCAGTCAAGCACTCAGTCATTCAGTCTCAGTCAGTCAGTCCAGTCAGTCAGTCACTCAGTCAGTCAGTTAGTCCTTCAGCCAGTCAGTCAAGCAGTCAGTCATTTAGTCTCAGTCAGTCAGTCATTCAGTCAGTCAGTCAGTCAGGCAGTCAGTCAGTCAGTCAGTCCTGTGCAGTCAGTTAGTCACTAAAGCAGTCAGTCAGTCTCAGTCAGTCAGTCAGTCAGTCAGTCCAGTCCAGTCCAGTCTCAGTCAGTCAGTCAGTCAGTCTCGGTCAGTCAGTCAGTCAGTCATTCAGTCAGTCAGTCAGTCAGGCAGTCAGTCAGTCGGTCAGCCTTATTCAGTCAGTCTGTCAGTCAGTCAGTCAGTCAGCCTTATTCAGTCAGTCTGCCAGTCATCCTTATTCAGTCAGTCTGTCAGTCAGTCAGTCGGTCAGTCCTGTCCAGTCAGTTAGTCAGTCAAGCAGTCAGTCAGGTAGTCAAGCAGTCAGTCAGTCAGTGTCAGTCAGTCATTTAGTCATTCAGTCAGTCAGTGAAATAGCCAGTCAGAGAGTCAAGCAGTCAGTCAGTCAGTCTCAGTCAGTCAGTTAGTCAGTCAGTCAGTCAGTCAGTCAGTCAGTCCAGTCTCAGTCAGTCAGGCAGTTAGTCAGTCAGTCTCGGTCAGTCAGTGAGTCAGTCAGTCAGTATCAGTCAGTCAGTGAGTCAGTCTGTCAGTCAGGCAGTATCAGTCAGGCAGTAAGACTCCGCTCGACAGAACTCCGATAGCCTAATGGCTAGACCGCTGGTCTTCCAAGCGAGTGGCCCTGGGTTCGAGTCCCAGCCTGAACGAAAATCTTCAATGTATACTTTTAGTTTCTAATTTGAAATTTCTTCTTCTTTTTTTTTTTTAATTTTTCTCTTTTGCGAATATTGATTATTTATGTAGGGAGAAAAATTCTGAGTCAGTTTAATTATTCGACCTGTAAATTTCAAAGTGTTTGAATCAATAATTACCAAGGTGCATTTTTTGTTTTTATTATATTTAAGACTTCCATCGACAGAGCTCCGATAGCCTAATGGCTAGACCGTTGGGTTCCTAGCGCGTGGTACTGGGATCGAGTCCCGGCCGGAAAGGAAATCTTAAATGCAAATATTTTTTCTAATTTTATAAATCTTTTTTTTTATTTTTCCCTTTTGCGAAGTCAGTCAGTCAGTCTGACAGTCAATCAGTCAAGCACTCAGTCATTCAGTCTCAGTCAGTCAGTCCAGTCAGTCAGTCACTCAGTCAGTCAGTTAGTCCTTCAGCCAGTCAGTCAAGCAGTCAGTCATTTAGTCTCAGTCAGTCAGTCATTCAGTCAGTCAGTCAGTCAGGCAGTCAGTCAGTCAGTCAGTCGGTCGTCCTGTGCAGTCAGTTAGTCACTAAAGCAGTCACTCAGTCTCAGTCAGTCAGTCAGTCAGTCAGTCCAGTCCAGTCTCAGTCAGTCAGTCAGTCAGTCAGTCTCAGTCAGTCAGTCAGTCAGTCATTCAGTCAGTCAGTCAGTCAGGCAGTCAGTCAGTCGGTCAGCCTTATTCAGTCAGTCTGTCAGTCAGTCTGTCAGTCAGTCAGTCAGTCAGCCTTATTCAGTCAGTCTGTCAGTCATCCTTATTCAGTCAGTCTGTCAGTCAGTCAGTCGGTCAGTCCTGTCCAGTCAGTTAGTCAGTCAAGCAGTCAGTCAGGTAGTCAAGCAGTCAGTCAGGTAGTCAAGCAGTCAGTCAGTCAGTGTCAGTCAGTCATTTAGTCATTCAGTCAGTCAGTGAAATAGCCAGTCAGAGAGTCAAGCAGTCAGTCAGTCAGTCTCAGTCAGTCAGTTAGTCAGTCAGTCAGTCAGTCAGTCAGTCAGTCCAGTCTCAGTCAGTCAGGCTGTTAGTCAGTCAGTCTCTGTCAGTCAGTGAGTCAGTCAGTCAGTATCAGTCAGTCAGTGAGTCAGTCTGTCAGTCAGGCAGTATCAGTCAGGCAGTAAGACTCCACTCGACAGAACTCCGATAGCCTAATGGCTAGACCGCTGGTCTTCCAAGCGAGTGGCCTGGGTTCGAGTCCCAGCCGGAGTGAATATCTTCAATGTATATATTTCTTTTCTAATTTGAAAATTTTTTTTTTTTCAATTTCTTTCCTTTGCAATTATTGATTATTTATGTAGGGAAGAAAATTCTGAGTCAGTTTAATTTTTCGACACGAAGATTTCAAAGTGTTTAAATAAACAATTACCAAGGTGCATTTTTTGTTTTTATTATATTTAAAACTCCCACCGACAGAGCTCCCATAGACTAATGGCTAGAGTGTTAGGCTTCCAAGCGAGTGGCCCTGGGTTCGAGTCCCAGCCTGAACGAAAATCTTCAATGTATACTTTTAGTTTCTAATTTGAAATTTCTTCTTCGTTTTTTTTAATTTTTCTCTTTTGCGAATATTGATTATTTATGTAGGGAGAAAAATTCTGAGTCAGTTTAATTATTCGACCTGTAAATTTCAAAGTGTTTGAATCAATAATTACCAAGGTGCATTTTTTGTTTTTATTATATTTAAGACTTCCATCGACAGAGCTCCGATAGCCTAATGGCTAGACCGTTGGGTTCCTAGCGCGTGGTACTGGGTTCGAGTCCCGGCCGGAAAGGAAATCTTAAATGCAAATATTTTTTTCTAATTGTATAATTCTTTTTTTTTTATTTTTCCCTTTTGCGAAGTCAGTCAGTCAGTCTGACAGTCAATCAGTCAAGCACTCAGTCATTCAGTCTCAGTCAGTCAGTCCAGTCAGTCAGTCACTCAGTCAGTCAGTTAGTCCTTCAGCCAGTCAGTCAAGCAGTCAGTCATTTAGTCTCAGTCAGTCAGTCATTCAGGCAGTCAGTCAGTCAGTCAGTCCTGTGCAGTCAGTTAGTCACTAAAGCAGTCAGTCAGTCTCAGTCAGTCAGTCAGTCAGTCCAGTCCAGTCCAGTCTCAGTCAGTCAGTCAGTCAGTCTCGGTCAGTCAGTCAGTCAGTCATTCAGTCAGTCAGTCAGTCAGGCAGTCAGTCAGTCGGTCAGCCTTATTCAGTCAGTCTGTCAGTCAGTCAGTCAGTCAGCCTTATTCAGTCAGTCTGCCAGTCATCCTTATTCAGTCAGTCTGTCAGTCAGTCAGTCGGTCAGTCCTGTCCAGTCAGTTAGTCAGTCAAGCAGTCAGTCAGGTAGTCAAGCAGTCAGTCAGTCAGTGTCAGTCAGTCATTTAGTCATTCAGTCAGTCAGTGAAATAGCCAGTCAGAGAGTCAAGCAGTCAGTCAGTCAGTCTCAGTCAGTCAGTTAGTCAGTCAGTCAGTCAGTCAGTCCAGTCTCAGTCAGTCAGGCAGTTAGTCAGTCAGTCTCGGTCAGTCAGTGAGTCAGTCAGTCAGTATCAGTCAGTCAGTGAGTCAGTCTGTCAGTCAGGCAGTATCAGTCAGGCAGTAAGACTCCGCTCGACAGAACTCCGATAGCCTAATGGCTAGACCGCTGGTCTTCCAAGCGAGTGGCCTGGGTTCGAGTCCAAGCCGGAGCGAATATCTTCAATGTATATATTTCTTTTCTAATTTGAAAATTCTTTTTTTTTTCAATTTCTTTCCTTTGCAATTATTGATTATTTATGTAGGGAAGAAAATTCTGAGTCAGTTTAATTTTTCGACACGAAGATTTCAAAGTGTTTAAATAAACAATTACCAAGGTGCATTTTTTGTTTTTATTATATTTAAAACTCCCACCGACAGAGCTCCCATAGACTAATGGCTAGAGTGTTAGGCTTCCAAGCGAGTGGCCCTGGGTTCGAGTCCCAGCCTGAACGAAAATCTTCAATGTATACTTTTAGTTTCTAATTTGAAATTTCTTCTTCTTTTTTTTTTTTAATTTTTCTCTTTTGCGAATATTGATTATTTATGTAGGGAGAAAAATTCTGAGTCAGTTTAATTATTCGACCTGTAAATTACAAAGTGTTTGAATCAATAATTACCAAGGTGCATTTCTTGTTTTTATTATATTTAAGACTTCCATCGACAGAGCTCCGGTAGCCTAATGGCTAGACCGTTGGGTTCCTAGCGCGTGGTACTGGGTTCGAGTCCCGGCCGGAAAGGAAATCTTAAATGCAAATATTTTTTCTAATTTTATAATTCTTTTTTTTTTTATTTTTCCCTTTTGCGAAGTCAGTCAGTCAGTCTGACAGTCAATCAGTCAAGCACTCAGTCATTCAGTCTCAGTCAGTCAGTCCAGTCAGTCAGTCAGTTAGTCCTTCAGCCAGTCAGTCAAGCAGTCAGTCATTTAGTCTCAGTCAGTCAGTCATTCAGTCAGTCAGTCAGTCAGGCAGTCAGTCAGTCAGTCAGTCGGTCGTCCTGTGCAGTCAGTTAGTCACTAAAGCAGTCACTCAGTCTCAGTCAGTCAGTCAGTCAGTCAGTCCAGTCCAGTCTCAGTCAGTCAGTCAGTCAGTCTCGGTCAGTCAGTCAGTCAGTCATTCAGTCAGTCAGTCAGTCAGGCAGTCAGTCAGTCGGTCAGCCTTATTCTCTCAGTCTGTCAGTCAGTCAGTCAGTCAGCCTTATTCAGTCAGTCTGTCAGTCATCCTTATTCAGTCAGTCTGTCAGTCAGTCAGTCGGTCAGTCCTGTCCAGTCAGTTAGTCAGTCAAGCAGTCAGTCAGGTAGTCAAGCAGTCAGTCAGTCAGTGTCAGTCAGTCATTTAGTCATTCAGTCAGTCAGTGAAATAGCCAGTCAGAGAGTCAAGCAGTCAGTCAGTCAGTCTCAGTCAGTCAGTCAGTTAGTCAGTCAGTCAGTCAGTCAGTCAGTCAGTCCAGTCTCAGTCAGTCAGGCTGTTAGTCAGTCAGTCTCTGTCAGTCAGTGAGTCAGTCAGTCAGTATCAGTGAGTCAGTCTGTCAGTCAGGCAGTATCAGTC